>NW_006159439.1:2174554-2183704 GCF_000334495.1 Tupaia belangeri chinensis | reverse complement strand
TCACTCTCCAGGGATCACTCTCCAGGGAGGATGGCCATGCCACAATCCCTTCTCCATTCTCCTTTTACACACACACACACACACACACACACACATGCACCTGGCATGAGGTTTAAGCCACTGGGTCCAGGATTCAAATGGCAGTCAAAATGGGAGTCCTGTGAGCTAACCACAATGCCACCTGCTGGCCCTCCTTCTTATTTTCCACAGCACAGATATGATCCCTCCTAGCTGATCAAAGACCTCAGTGAGCCTTTGCATCTTTGCATCTATTCAAATCTGAAACATAATAATAGGTTGGTACCATCAAGGCAGATATTATTCACCATATTGGTCACAAGTATACTAAGTATAAAGCAATGGAGTACACATATTAATCTGTACCCAATTAATATGAAGTAAGGAAATTTAACATAAATAATTCAGAACAATTTAGTACAATTCAGAAAGCACATACACAACTTACCTCCTTGGATTCCCTTAGCAGTTGCCGTTTTACCAGCATTATCAAGTCCCACCATCACAAGAGTCACCTTTCTTAAAATAATAAAAAATATAAAATCACTTTCTTTGTCAATTTAGTACTGGGAGAAAAAAGCAAATTCATTCATTCAAGCAACATATAAGCAGCACCTACTGTATACACAATAGTATGGTCTGCTAGACACTAAGGTGTTTGATGATGAATAAAATAATACATTTAAAAGAGAAATTCATCCTTTAAAACATCATCCTTTTTTCTCGAAGCAAATAAAGTAACATTGTACAATAGATAATCCAAGGGATAGAGAAGAAATTGGGGGAAAAAGAAAGAGAAAAGGGAGGTAGAGACATGGAGTCTCAATCTGAATTCGTTTACCATGGCTACAGACTCAATTAGTTCTAGGGATTATCACAAATCTGTTCAATTTATGAAACTAAATAAGAAAATAATTCTTGCTAGGTCTTATGCTCAATTTCATTTTTAGACCTGCAGTTACCTTGTCAAATACAAATTATAAATAACATGATTATTAATTTAAGTATTAACTGTGTTTTTTTTTCTTTTTTCTGTATAAGTTTTTGCTATAGGGTGTGAGTGCTCGCCAGAAAGACAGAGACAGAGAGACAGAAAGCGAGAAATCATTCCCTTGGGGGATGGCCACATTATCCTCCATACTCCTCTTGGGATCTTGGGCACACATGCACATGCGCCTGGAGTGAGTTTAAGCCACCGGGTCTGGGACTTCAATCGCGGTCGACATCATGGGAGTCCAGCGACATAGCCATTACACCAACTGCTGGTCCCAAGTATTAACAGTTTTGAAAAAGGGTTCCTGCAAAGTTTAGTTTTAAACTGTAAAGTTTAAAATGTTTCTGATGATATTGCTAAACTCCACAGTGAAAAGAATATAAAAAAAAAAAAAGAAACACAATCTAGTTCAATTTTACAACCTAAGAAACACAAGTCCAGATAAATTAAATAATTTGTCAAAGATCACACAATGAATCAGTTAGAGTCAGAACCTGGTAACCTAACTCACCTAACTCCTAGGAACTTCTCAGATTTGGGTCAGGTATAAAGGAACAAATCTATCACAACTGTCCTATTAATTTGGTGATTCAGCCAGTCCATCAATAAGCCTCATTTCTGCTGCAGACTGAGTCTTTGCACAATGTAAGAGGAAGACAGTCCATTACCACCATGGATTTGGGAAAGCATACTAGAATACAGAGAGAAAGCCACAGTTTAACATAGTTACCATGTTAAAACTACTCTGACAGGGTAGAGTCAGGATTTCTGCCAAGTGTAGTCATTCCTCATTGGCCACCATCTCAAAGATAGCTAAAAACAATACTTAGGTGGCAGGAAAAGGTATTCTGTAATCTTTCTAGGACTGACTCTCTTGTGGACATTTTTGTTAAATTTTAATTTCATATGTATTGAAAGGGTTCATACAACAAAGAGACAGAACAGAGGTGAGGATGTGACAGCCCAACTGTGTCTTACAAACTGAGGAAGAACCAACTCAGTCTTAACTAAAAGCCAAACTGGCGCTTCATTAAATAAATCATCTTCTATATATCAGACAGCAGTGTTCTAGGTACTTGAGATACACCTGTTTATTAAAGCAACTACCACCACAAAACACAAAAACAATAAAATTCTTTTTTAAGTTAACATTTTAGTAGAAAGAGATAGACAAAAATAATGTAAATAGATCAAATGTAAATTATATAGTATGTTAGAAGGTGATTAACTGTGGACTTTTTTTTTTTTTTTTTTTACTATGAATAAAAAAGAATAAAGTAGAGCAGGGTAAAAGGAACCAATAGTGGGATAGGAAGTAGGGGCAATTTTATATAGTAGAGGATGATCAGGCAGGTCTCCCTGAGAAGGTAGGATCTAGGCAAGGACTCGAAAAAGGGAGTTAGTCACACATACAGCTGGTGCAAGACACTAACGTGGTAGGAATTCCCAAGCAGGGATGCCCAACATCAGCAAGGAGGCCACTGTGGGCAAAAGAAGTGAGAAAAGGGCAGAGAAAGTCAGGAGGTTCAAAACTCCATAGGGACCAGCTCACAGACTGCCTTTCAGGCCACAGTGAGAGCTCTGACTTACAAAGTAAGTGAAATGAATTGACTCTCCATGTTAATTCCCTTTGTTACCCAGGAATCATAGAACTTTTTTTTGAGCGAGATTTTTTTTTTTTTTTTTTGTTACAGGCAGCATGCACCTGCTTAAGACACGGAGAGAGAGAGAGTGAGAAATCACCCCCTCCTGGGGTGGGGGTGGATGGCCGCACTGCAATCCCTTCTCCTTTCTCTGGCCGCACTGCAATCCCTTCTCCTCTTGAGATTTTGGGCATCCACGCACACATGCCCAATGAGAGTTTCAAGTCACCAGGTCGGGACTTTAACCACTATGCCACCTGCTGGCCCTCACAGTCCTTTTTAAATGTTTCAAACATTCCATATGCATCATGAGGAATAAACAGAAGTTAAGCACACAATTGATTCAGTGCAAGAATAAGATAAATCAAAATAAGCAACATTACCAGACCCATTCTCAACTGGCTGGTGGTGAGACCAGTGGGAATACCAAAACAAGTCACGGATTATGACTATATAGAGACGAGATAGTATATAAGGTCTAGGTACTTCTAGCCATGAGAAAATTTTACTGCATTACGTCCTTTTGAAAATATGAATTTACTTCCTACCAAGGCTGTGAGATATTTAGAATAATACCTTGTTACTAAATGTACAGTGAGCTAGACTAAAATTATCTTAATATTAAAGCTAATCCAATTGTTCTTTAATTATTTATAATGTAAATTTCAAGATCTACAGTGTTTTAAACATTACCATGAACCAAAACAATTACTTTTGGGAAATGAATTTCTGTATTCTGCTTGTGTGCATCATTTATTCTACAAATATTAAGCATTCATTACACAGCAGCAAACAAACATTTATTATTCTTAGCCCTTTTAAGCCTTAGAGCCTTGTAAGAGAAGAGGCTTTACAGTAACAGTAATTACAGTAATGTGTGTAACCATTACTTCTTTACTTCTGCAGCAGGCTGTCTCCTGCTCTCTCTTCATTGGCTCCTGATGCTTTCTAAACAAAATAGAGTAAATGACTAACCAGAAAAGGTGGGAATGGGAAAGCACTGGCAGCCATTTATGTCAGAGCAGGTGACAGAGCCTACTTTGGAAGTTGAAAATCAGAAAACAAACACCAATTAAGTCAACAGTTTCTAAAATCATTACGGGATTTTTTTTTTTTTTTTACATCTCTTATGAGCCAAACTAAAAATTCCCTAAAACACCTTCTCATGGAAAACGATCACTTATTCTGTATTACACAGGTGCATTCATGTTTTCTCCATTCTTGTCAAGATTTAAGTTTAAAGAAATGTCATTGGTGGTTAAGGCACCCGACCCCACATGGTCCACTGCACTTTCCAGTCCTAGAGCTGGCAGCTTGAAAACCACAGTGACAAATGCACATACATGCCGAACGTTCTGAAAGGAGGGAGAAATGGAGGAGAAGGGTATGTGTGTGACCATCCCCTACTGGGAGTTTTTTTCTCATTCTCTTTCTCTCCAGTAATCATACACCACCTCTAACAAAAACCAACCAAACAAAAATCCAAATACACATCGGGTACACATTTTGAAATATTTCTCTTTAAAGCTACAAAAGATGCTAGCTTTTATCTTAAGAGATTGCTCCCCCCCCCCTTTTTAAAATAAGCTATTAGGTTCGAACAAAAAAATTCCTTCAAATATGAAAAATCACTTTAAAAATGATAATCATGCTGAGACTGAAACAAAATTAATCTCTTTGGATTTCTATTTTTACTTTGACTACTATTGCAACTATTAAATTTTTGTGATTATGCTATATATGTGAAAAAAGGCTTTAATTAAATATTTGAGGTAATTAAAGCCATACTGAATAAACCTAACGTTAGCAGTGTAAATAAAAATCACAGCATGAATTACTGCAGTCCCTAATAATAACACATTAGATTTACACTTTGACAACGGAATGAGTTTAAAAGGTTTTTATTCACCTAAACCTCAATATTCTATGCAACTCTTTAAATCAATAAAGATGGGGCCAGCAGGTGGCATGGAGGTTAAGGCACTGGACTCCCACATGGTCAACTACAGTTTGAAGTCCCAGACCTGATAGGAGTCCCAGACCTGGTGATTTGATTTCTTACTTTCTCTCTCTCTCTCACCTCTCATTCTTTCAAACTCTTTGCTGAGTGCATGTACCCTATAATATATTAAAAAATAATAGTAATAAATAAAATAATTTTTAAAATAATAAAGATGTACAATCTGTTTAACCCATGTTAAAATGTACACACCAACAGCTTTTTAAAATATGGTATATTATCACAGAAACAGTTTGGCTGCAGTGCTAGATGACAAAAGAGAGATGAAAGATTTTTATGCCTCTTTTAGACTTATAATTACGGATCAAATACATTCACCCTTCAAATTGAAAAACAATACAATATTATGTTTATAATATTTTTAAAAGTTGACAGGAACAGCAGATGGCATGGAGCTTAAGGCAGCTGGATCCTACATAGTCAACTGCATGATATGCATTCTGGACTTGGGGGCTTTAAAAACACGCTGGACATGTTTGTGTGCATGCCCCAAATCACAAGAGGAAAACAGAGGACAAGGGACTGCAGCATGGCCATCCCCTCTGGAGGGCCCTTTTTAACTTCCCTTCTCTCTTCATCTCCAGAGAACACATGCCCTATAGCAAAAAAAAAAAAAAAAAAAAAAAGTTGACCCTAGTGGGCTGGCCTAATGGTTAAGGGAGTCAGATCCTACATGACCAACTGCATGGTTTTAATCCCAGCCATGGTGACTTGAAAAACATGCCAGGTGCATGTGCATGCAATGCATGCCCCAAATCCCAACAGGATGGAGAAATGAAGGGATGTCTCAAATCCCAACAGGATGTAGAAATAGAGCAGGGATTGTGGAAGGACCACAACCAATGGGGTGGGAGGGGTACTTTCCCTCCTCTCTCTCTCTCTCTCTCTCTCTCTCTCTCTCTCTCGCATGTACTCTCTGACAAAAAAAAAAGAGAGAGAGAGAGAGAGAGAGAGAGAAGGAAGGAAGGCAGGAAGAAAGAAAGAGTGAGAGAGAGAGAAAAGTTGATGCTAGCAACTAACTATACAAGTAAGAGGATTTTATTGATAAGGGAGGTCAGCGAAGCTTCTTAAAGAAGGTGATACCTGAGCTGTTTTTAAAATGAGAAGTTTGCCAGGCAAGAGGAAAGTGAAAACAGAAGGGGAAGATAAGAAGATTTCAGACTGAGAACACTGCATGAGAAAACACCATACCAGAGTGCCCTTAGCACATCTTAGTATAGATGCCTAAAATAAGAAAACACAATCCTAACTCCACATAACTATTGAGTCTAAAGAGATCTTGGATTTTTACTAAAGAAATCAACATTATCAAATAGTGACCTTTTCAGAAGCTGAGAGTGATCATTTCACTCTTAATAGTAGAGTTATCCTTAGGTCATTGATTATGTACCAAATTAGAAAGTATGGAAGAAAAGGATTCTATTGTAGTTTAAGATTTATAGAATGTCGGTACTAACAATAAGTAAGATAAAATGGATTATGGGCACTCATATGTAGCATCAAACTTGATGTTTGAGAGACATGAGTTCAAGTCCCAGGCTTTCCATAACCTGGCATACAATCTTTTTTTTTTTGAGAAGTTTTTGCTAAAGGGCGCATGCGCTCTCCAGACACACAGAGGGATAGACAGAGAGAAATCACCACCCAGGGGGGATGGCCACGCCGCAATCCCTTCTCGTCCGTTCTCCTCTTGGGATCTTGGGCACACATGCACACGTGCTTGGCGTTTAAGCCACTGGGTCTGGGACGCGAACCGCAGTCCACTACGCGAGAGTCCAGCGACATAGACATTACACTAACTGCTGGTCTCTACAATCTGAGACACATTACTTAAATTCTAAGAAATTCTTCAGGAAAATGGGATAATAGCAATATCCACCCCAAAGACGAGTGGTAAAAATTAAGTTGCACGATGTAAATGAAGTGCGCAATACCTGTGGCATATAGTTAAGTATTCAACTAATAGCTATTCTTATCATAGAACAAAGTCTAAGACAGAATCTGTGAGATGAGACCAGAGATGGCCTAAGACCAGATTACAGAAGGACAGGCTCAGTTTTGAACATGCTGGCAGGGGTGCTGGTGTTACTGCTGAAAGCATGCTGAGAGAGAGACTTGGTCATGATTTATGAGTCACATAAGTGTCAGTGAAATCCATGAGAACAGATGAAACAGCCCAGGGAGAACATAGAAAGAAGAGAAAGGGGATGGGGGGGGGAGAATGAATCTCCAGAACCTCTGAATAAAACCTTAAAACTGGGATCAGCAGGTGGTATGGTGTAAGGTGCTGGACTGTCACATGGCTGACCATGGTTCAAGTCCTAGATTGGGCAGCTTGAAAACCATGTCAGACACGTGTATGGATATACCCGAAATCCCAAGAGGAGAATGGAAAAGGGATTTTTGGCATGGTTATTTAGGGGGTTATTTCTCACTTTCTCTCCAACTGTCTGTCTGTCTCTCTCTCTCTCTCTCTCACTGGCAAACGCACATGCCTTATGGCAAAAACCTTAAAAAACAAACAAAAAAACAAAACCAAAAAAACACCTTAATGCTGTGATCAGAAAGAAATGAGACCAAAACAATAGCAGTACTGTGAAATTTCCAGATGAGTTAATAAATGAACAATGTTAAAAATTACATTATTTTGTAAAATAAAAAGGTATCTTTTTTGGTAACTACCTCAAATTAAGTACCGAAGAATTAAATGCTGTCAGTTTTTCTAAAACAACTCTACAATGACCAGTGCTTTAATAACTCAGCACATCTTGAAAGTCTAAAGCTATTGTATACTATCATTTATCATCACACTGTCCCTATCAGTAGAACAGGTCCAAGTCACTTGAGTATTTAATGTTAAAAATATAGTTCACATAAGTTTCCATAGGAAATTAATACAATGGTTTATAGAACAATAGTAATTACTATTGTTCTTTTTCTTTTTCTTTCTTTCTTTCTTTTATTTATTTTTTTATTTTATTTTATTTATTTTTTTGCTAGAGAATGTGTGTACTCACCAGAGACAGACGGAGAGACAGAGAGAAAGTAAAAAAAAAAAGCACCCAGGGGGATGACCACACCACAATCCCTTGACTTCCAATCTCCTCTTGGGGTTTTGGACATGCACTCACAAGCATTCACTGTGTTTTTCAAGCCATTGGGTCCAGGACTTGAACCACAAAGTCAGCCATGTGGGATCCAGCAGTCTTATCCACCACACCACCTGCTGGTCCCAACTTACTATTATTTTTTTTTTTTTTGAGTTTAAATGCATTTTTATTTTTAGACAACCTACATGACATGTTTTTTTTCTCCCCTAAAAACAATGCCCCCCCTCCAAAACAATGCCTCCACTCCAAATTAAATCAAGTCAAAATAAATGAAGAGCTCAAGATGACATCAGTCCCACTTGTCTTCAGTCCTGGTGTTTTGTGGATGACAAGCAGCAGTCAGTTACGATGACAGGTGGTAGATCCAAAGTCATTGCCAAATCTGTTAACACTTTTTCCATTTCTAAACCATCATTAAAGAAAATCATATATGGGGTCACACCATCCTCATGGTAGTCTAGTAGAGCAACCATGCCATCTGGATTCGTGTTTTCACCAATAAGGAACTGGTAGTTTTTGAAATTAGCAAGAATATGCGTGATTTGTTCTGCAGCCCCTGTCATAAACGGTTTTACTCTTTCTGGTCTCTGTTCTTCAAGTCTGCCTTTGATTAAGTTCATATAATCTTTGATGGACTTCTTGTAGGTTTCTTTTATGAAGCTGTTTTCCTGCAAGTGATGGTTCATGACCATGTCAACACCATTGACTACTGTGCTTTCGGTACCTTCGCCCTCAGGGCCTTCAGCGGAGGCACTGACACCAATGAGCGAGTCATCAATGTTATCCTCTGTCCTACTGACCGTCTTCCCCTCCACCTCCAGGCACAGCCCTTCCGTGATCTCCTGGTTCTTGTAAATGTCGGAGAACATCTCACTGTGGCTGATGAGGTCCCGGTAGATAATCATGATGGCTGCTGGAGGGAGATGACAGCGGCACTTGCTGAGTAGGATCCCAGAGCCCCAACTAACTATTAGTTTACAGAATAACTTAAACCTTTTTCTTTATACTAAAATTTATTCACATTTATATATAGACAGCAAATCAGGCAGCCAGATAGTCTGGCTCATTTTCTTCAGGGTATCTTGGACTTTTTCCCCAGCTTAATATTCACCACAATCGGGACCAGCAATTGGGACCAGCAGTTAGCATAATGGCTATGTCGCTGGACAAACATGTAGTGGACCATGGTTCAAATCTAGGACCCGGTGGCTTAAGCTCACGCTGGGTCCGTGTGCGTGCGTGACCAAGACTCCAAGGGGAGAATGGAGGAGAGGGGATTGCGGTGTGGCCATCCCCCTGGGGGGTGACTTCTCGCTTTCTGTCTCTCTGTCTCTCTCTGTCTTTCTGGCGAGCACATGTGCCCTA
>NW_006159439.1:2153535-2174523 GCF_000334495.1 Tupaia belangeri chinensis | reverse complement strand
AAACACCCAAAAAAAAAAAAAAAAAAAAAAAAAAAAAAAAAAAAAAAAAAACTCACCATAATCATAACTTAGTTCCTGCACCAAACAGAAGATAGATTACCTACTAATAAGTGGAATAATTAAGGCCATGAATTGCATTCTATTGCTAAGATCTCAAAACGATATTTATAAAAATCTAACCAGGGCATTTTTCTGCTTAAAATCCTTACATAAAATCAAGTACAAACCTGCTGGCCTCTTTGCCATTCCCCAGCAGGCCTAAAATATCTGGGACCTCTCCCACCCATTACAATTATTCCTTAAACATTTTATACAGACTTTTCTACCAGAACTAACTTGTCTTACTCAACTCTATAGCCCCATTATCTGATGTGATGGGCATATAGTTGGCATTTTTACTAAATGAAACAATATAAATGTATTTTCTGATCCTCTATGTGTGGAGTAATACTACGCACAATTAAAGTGCGTAACTTTAAATTGAGAAAGCACTATTATAAATTTAATTTATATAACTCTTCACATTAAAATACAGGTTGAGGCCAGGTCTATGGTGTAGCAATAACGGGCCAAGCAGGAAAAGTCAGAGCTTGCATAGCCAATGAGGTTCGAATCTCTGACCCGGTCAGTCTGAAACATGCTGGGCACATATACGCTCAATATCCACAGGCTCGAGGACTGGAGTAAGGGGACTGCAGCTTGACCAGACACTGGAAAAAATTTTAAATACAAGTTGAGTTGGGATCACAAGTGTTTCAGATTTTGAATTTTTTTAGTTTGGGGAAAATTTGCATATATGTGAGACATTTGGGTGATGGAACACAAAATCATTTATGTTTCATATAGTTTCTATACACATAGCCTGAAGGTAATTTTATACAACAACTTGTATTACAACATTTTGACTGCGACCCATCACATGAGGTCAGATATATAATTTTCTACTTGTGGCATCATGTCAGTACTCAAAAAGTTTAAAATTCTGATATTGGTGGTGATAAAACATGATGCTCTGTGAGGCAATCCCAGGTGGAAAAGTTCCCAGTTCAAGTTCAGAAATATCCTTGAGTCTACTAGGCACTCACTTGATCCAGGGCTGCCCATGATCTATGGCTGGCTAAAGGTGGGGGGGTGGGTTGCAGTGTCAGGACCTTATTGGGGGAGCTATCTATGATTCTTTCTCTCTCTCTCTTGCTCACCAAAGAAACAAAGAAATAAACTTTAGGGTAAAATTCTTTTGAATTTTGGAGCATTTAAGGTTTTGTTTTGATTTTTTTTTCTTTAGCTTTTTGCCATAGGGCATGTGCACTTGCCAAAGAGAAACAGAGAGCAGGAAACTGAGAAATCATCCCCCAGAGGGAATGGCCATACTGCAAGCCATCCTCTTCTTGGGATCTTGGGCAGGTAAACACATGCAGCCAGTGTAATTTTCAAGCCACCATGTCTGGGACTAGAACCATGGTTGGCCATGTGGGAGTCTAGAACTTTTATAACCACACCACCTGCTGGCTGCACATCTAAGGTTTATAATTTCCCCAAGTTTGGGATGTTAAATCAATAGTTTGATATCAGAAAGTGTAATTAAGTTCACATATCTTCTAAGCTCAGTCTCTGTGGCACAGTTGATAGCATGCTGGACTAAAATGCTGGAAGCCACAAGGCCAACTGCAGTTCAGACACATGGTTGGGTAAATTTGAAACAAACCACATACACATGCAGATGTCCAGGATTCTGAGGAGCTGGAAGGCTAGAAAAAGTATTCACAGAATGAATTTACAGATCCCATTAACAGGTTCTCTTTGACCTTTCTCTCTTTCTACCCACCCCCATGTACACACATAAACTAACACAAAAATTTAAGAAACAAAAATATATAAAATAATAATTCTTCTGATATCAAATTGAAGTGTTCCTTGTTTTTTTTTAAATGATTTACTTAATTCCATGTTGTTATTATTTTTTAATTTGACCAGACAGAGAAAGAGAGAAAGGGAAAGTTGAGAAAGCAAGCCGCCAGGTCTAGGACTTTAATGGTGGTCGGCCATGTGCGAATCTAGTGCCTTTAACCACCATGCCCCCTGTCGGCCCTCAAATTGAAGTTTTCTAAAAATGGTTATATACTTATGATTTCACAGTATTAATGAAAACTTTTTTTTTTTTTTTTGCCATAGAACATGTGCACTTACCAGAGAGAGATAAACAGTAAAAGATAAAGTAAAAAATAACCACAATCACTTCTCTTCCTTGGACTTTTGGACACACACGCACACCTCTGATGTGATTTTCAAGCTATTAGGTTCATGACTCAAACTGCAGTCAGCCATGTGGAAGTCCAATGCCATAACTACCATGTCTCCTCCTGGTCCCAATGGAAACATTTTTAAAATTGAAATAATTCTTATTAAAAAAGAGAGGGATTAAAAACCCCAAAGGACTGTTTAATATCATTTTAGTTATGTGTCTTATCAAGGAAAGATGTTGGTATTCTAAGGGCTAATTATTTGCAAGTCAACACAGTGTTAACAGACCCCAAAAGTGAATACGTCAGTATATCTTATCTCAGGGTTTCTTTTAATATAACACACATACAAATAATATGTCAGAAATATAAGCAGCATAATATTAGAGAATACTGAACCTAGAAAACACTTAAATTTTGAATCTTTTCTCAATGACATTATTGTAATCATTTGAACATTTAAGTTTAAACTTACTCATCTATTAATTAAGGAATATAATTCTTTAAATGACATAATTGCCTAAAAGCTATTTCTAACTTCATAATATTATGTAAGTCAAAGATGAAATATTTCACTAAAAAGCAATGTTTGACACATCAGAAGCCTATTATTTAAAACTACATGAACCAAGTGCTAAATTTTAACATAAACATTATATAGAAATTCTAAAAATATCATAAACATATAAACACATAGAAATTGTAAAAATATCATAAACATATATTAAAAAAAGACTTGGAAACACTGTTTTTATTCTAAAATTCTGCTATTCTTACTATTCATAAACAAAAAGGACTAAGGGAATTTTTTAAAAAAGGGGGTAAGGCATTCCAGTTCTGCATACAGCACATTAGATACCCCTTGCTAATCTGTATTTACAGTTTAATTAATAAATTAAAAACTCAACAATTTCTGTAAGTGGTCTAGATTAAAAGTTATACTTATTTAGACCAAGAAGAATGGTACTGGGAATTTATCTACTACCCTGTGAAAAATCTGTAGCAGAGATGATGTATGACATTATGGTATACTTATTAGAACCACATTTGAGGCACAGAAAACCCTGACTCACATTGCTTAGTGTGACACCTGAGGCTCTTCTGTTAGATTTAGCCACAGAAAACAATACTTTACCAATATGAAGTAAGGTTTTGATGAATTGTGATGGTGACAAAACACAGACGGGCCAGATATGAGTTACAGATAACAGTTACCTCTTGGGATGATGGGAGATAAACAGGGTATAGGAAGCTTCAAAGATCTGTTACCTATTTCTTTTAAGAAAAAAAAAAATCAAGGATGAGCAGGTGGCATAGTGGTTAAGAGGATGGACCCCTTCATCGCTAATCATGGTTTGAGTACCAGACCTGGCAGCTTGCTTTCTCACTTTCTCTTTCTCTCTCTTGCTTTCTCACTTTCTCTTTCTCATCGCTCTCTTGTGAGCATGTGTGCCCTATGGCAGATTTAAAAATTACAATGATAAATAAAATTAAATACCCCCCCCTTTTTTTAAAAAAAAGTGATGATTAAAGGTTAATATAGTTGTAAAACCTGGTGGTAGGCACATGGGTACAAACATTTTTCTTTGTTTAAATAATAGCAAAATATATTTTTGTTATTTTAAATTATAACTCCTAATGTCAAAATTCTTACATTTAAATTAGTCTTTGGATCAGTCAGTGGTGTGGTGGTTAAGGCCACTGGACCTCACATGGCCAACTGTACAGCTTGAGTCCTGGACCTGGGGTGTTTAAGCCAGGGATGAGTGTGTGCATGTCCAGCATCCTGAGATGAGAATGGAAGAAAGGGGACTGAGGCATAGCTATGCCCCTGGGTGTGGTTTCTCACTTTCTCTCTCCCCTCCCCAGCAGTAAGCACACATGCCCTATAGCAAAACTGAAAATAAATAAAATCAGGATGTACAAATTTCATCAAGATCCAGGTAAAATTATATTCCTTCTAAAATCCTTTCTATCTCCTGATTCTCACTAAAAATACTGGAAATCATTTTGCAAGTATTCTATCATTATATTTTATGATAAATGCATACTCTATTATATTCTACATGCAATGTTTCATCAACTAGATGCAACTTGGTATAGACATCAGGAGCTCAAAGTCCGTAGATGATAGCATGTAAGGGTGAGGACATGCCAGAGTCCAGATACTTACTGAGCATCATGACTTAACATACCTTGTGTTCTGTGCCCAGAATAAAGGTTGAAAAGTTGCTCCCAATACACAAATAAATTGCTACTACTCAGCAAGCTAAGGCCACTTGGGATCCAAGATTAAATTCCTGGCCTACCCTAAGGACCACATGTGGTGGCACAGGCCTGTAGTCCCAGTTATTTGAAAGGCTAAACCAAGAGGTTATATTATAGCACACAGCAAGACCCTCCCTAAAAAACAAAAGCAAAACAAAATAATTCAATAAAAAAATGTTCCAATAGAAAAAAAATAAGGGGATCAGCAGACAACTCACAAAAGAAAACATATAAATTATCAAAAACTTGTAATGGTACCAGTAATCAAGGAAACAGAGAGTAAAATAGGTAAGATAGATTTCTCTATAATCTTGTTAAAAGAAAAAAACAGACAATTTAACTTAGTGGAGTTTAGCTGAGTAAATATTAACGCGATTTGAATTAGGCAGTTTCCTGTACCAGCAACTCTGGCATCAACTTGGTATTGTATGTTTCAGAAAGAAAAAGTGACCTGTGCAGAAATGAGAAAGTGACACACAAAAACAAAAGTGAAGGAATGAGGTAGAAAAAATCCATTTGGGTTGGTTATATTCCAAAGTTTGTCTGTGTTGACGCAGTTTAAAAGGTGCAATGCCTATGATTAACTAAAGTCTAGCTGCTGTGATTAGCTGTCACCTAGCAAAAACAAAAACAAAAACACACCCTTATCTAAATGAGGTTGCAGTTTGTTTATAGAAACCAAGAAGGAGTATGGGGTTTTTTTCAATATTTTTTAACAACCTGGTAAAGATTAAAAAAAAAAAAAAAGAAGAAGAAGAAAGAAAAGAAAACAAACAAACAAAAAACCTCTCTATTTTTTGAGTGAAAAGTCTCATAAATTGCCAGTAGGAGTAAAAAGTTATTTTTTAAAAAAAGTTTCTGAAGATCAACTGGCAATATATATATATATTTATAAAATGAACTTAGGTATGTTAAATATTTAAAGAGCTTATTCGAGCATCGATTTATTCAGGAATGGGACAGATCAAACCAGCCATTTAGCAGTCCACTGAGGAGGTTCAAGAGGAAAATTTCATAGAAATAAGACGAAGGAAATATCTGAATGGTTAAAGTGGAATGTACCTAGTAAGAGGTCAGTTGGTGGTTTCTGATTGATAGTCTCTGATTAGAGGTTAGATGGAAGTTTCTGAATGGTTAATTTCCTTTCGCTATTTCCATTTAGTTGTGCTTCAATTTGCTTATGAAGGAATCAAGGCACTGGGACTGTCTCAGTCTAATGGCCCTCCAATATTTTTTATTGCCAGGGGCGTATGTACTCAACAGACGGAGAAAGAGAATTCCCCAATGGGGCACAGACATGGCATGACACTCTCTTCTATTTTTCCATTCTATCATGATGTGGGGTATGCACACATACCCAATGTGTTTTTTAAATGGCCAGGGTTGGGGTTTGAACTGCAGTCAGTCACATGGGATCCAATCTCTGTGGATGGTGTTCAACTGCTGCACTGTGGGGCTGGACCCAATAATCCTTTAACAATATTAAACACTTTAAACTTTTTTCATATCATTCAAGCTCGAATTCATTTCCAAATATATTTATATAAGGATGCTTACCCAAAGAATTATTTTTGTTGTTATTTCATTTGGTTTTATTTTTTGCCGTAGGGCATGTGCATTCACCAGAGAAGTGAAGAGAGAGAGAGAGAGAAAGAGTCAAAGAGAGAGAGGGAAAGTGGGAAATTACTCCCCAGGGGCGTTGGTCAAGCTGCAATCCCTTCTCCTCCATCCTCCTCTCAGGTGAGGACGGCTGCTGCTCTCTGCGTGTCCCCTGTCCATCGAGGAGCTGGTGCCTCTTCTGGACTTTTCTCAGGCTGCTGGATCTGGGACTCAAACTGTGGGGGTCAGTCATGTGAGATCCAGCACTTTAACCACCATACCAACTGCTAGCCCCTTACCAAAGCATTGTTAATAATAGTGAAACATTTCAAACATACTAAGTATTTAAGAACAAAAGAATAAATGAGCTTTGATAAATCTATATAACATATTACTCTGCTAAATATGCTTTGATAAATCTATATAACATATTACTCTGCTATGAAAAAGATGCTGAAGAAAAATGTATAATATTCCACAGAAAAATGTTAATATATTAAAGCAAAATAAAGGAGCTGTAAATAGAATGCTATGATCTCATTAGGTTTTAAATTTACATCCACAAGGAGACTTCTAAAAGTTCATGGAAAAATGGAATTTAAGTCTGAGTTTATTTTGGTACAAAAATTTTTTAAATCCATGCATATTTTGTTTTCTTTTCGTTTTTTGGATAGGTTTTTGCTACATGGTGTGTGCGCTCACCAGAAAGACGGAGAGAGATAGAGAGACACAAAGTGAGAAATCACCCCCACCCCCAGGGGATGGCCATGCCACAATCTGTTCTCCATTATTCTCTTGGGATCTTGGGCATGCACACACTTGCACCCAGTATGAGTTTAAGCCGCCGGGTCTGGGACTTGAACCGTATTCAACTACATGGGAGTCCAGCAACATAACCATTGTGCTAACTGCTGGTCCCCATGCATAGCTTTTTATACTATATATTTTCCATACACTTGTTGAAGAACACTCCCTTACTCTCATGTGGAAGATTGTAGACAAAAATACTACTAGTGGTTTCAGCCAAGAGGTAAGACTGTAAGTAATTTAAATGTTTCTCTTTTTGTTTTTCATGTTCTATAATAAACATATTACCTTTAAAGAACAATTACTACACATTACTTTTAAATGTTGCTTAAATAATAACAGTTGCTATCCTGGAGAAATTTTAGGGGACTGGTGAAGAATTCAGGAAACATTTCATTACGTTACATGGATAAGCAGAGACAAATCAGCATGCTAAGAAAATAGAAAGACGGAGTAAAGAAAGCAGCTGGAGGGCTGACTCTGGTGCAGTTTTAGATATTTGGGAAGTCTCCACCTTTTCCTGGAAAAACTTTCAATATTTTTACCTCTTTACCTTAATCTGTCCCATAACTACCCTATTCTTACATCTTAAAAGCCCCAATTCAAGATGATTAAAAAGTTGATTTGCAAGCTTGTCTCCTGCTTCCCTATTCTTCCTGAATAAAACTCATGCCCTGACACTCAGTTGTGGTTTTATAAGTTGGCTCTGTGACACCAGATGGCTAAAGATCCCATCTTTGGGAATAAATTAAGAATTGGTAATATCAGTAATCCTTTACCATCTGTAAAACCTAGGTAAGAGGAAAGAAGGTGGTAGCTGCAAAAACAGAGGGTTGTTTGCAGTAGGAGTCCCAACTCCAAATACCACAATCTGTCTGTGGCCTGTTAGGAACCAGGCCACACAGCAGGAGGTAGACAAGCCTACCTTCATCTGTATTTACAGCCTCTCCCCATCACTAGCATTATAGTCTGAGCTCTGCTTCCTATCAGATCAGCAGAGGCATTAGATCTTCACAGGAGTATGAACCTTGTTGTGAACTGTGCACATGAGGGATCAAGGCTGAGCATTCTTTATAAGAATCTAATGCCCAATGATCTGAGATGGAGCTGAGGCAGTGATAATAGTGCTGGGGAGTGACTGCAAATATTTCACTATAGTGAGCTGTGTAATATTTCACTATATATTGGGTCATTGGGAAAGTTTGACACA
Organism: Tupaia belangeri chinensis; assembly: GCF_000334495.1. Taxonomy (NCBI): domain Eukaryota; kingdom Metazoa; phylum Chordata; class Mammalia; order Scandentia; family Tupaiidae; genus Tupaia; species Tupaia belangeri. The sequence continues at coordinate 2,166,399 of NW_006159439.1, read as the reverse complement.
TTTTTTACATAGAAAAATACATCATGACTTCCACAACAACCAAATATTACAAGGTAATAATAAGAAAGTGCACAATAAATGTAATGTGCTGAACCATTCCAAAACCATGCCCCCAAACTAGTCCATGGAAAAACCGCTTTCCATGAAACCAGTCTCTGGTACCAAAAATGTTGGAGACTGGTTCAGAGTATGGTAGACATAATAATGGCCTATCATACTATAATCTCTAGCACCTGTGAATATATTATCTTACATGAAAAAGGGAATTTTATAGACATAATTAAAGATTTTGTGACAAGAGCTTATCTTGAATTAAACAAGTGAGCCCAATGTACTCACAGGACTCTAAATACAGAAGATGCAGGGGATCTAAGAGGAGGAAAGACATTACATATCTAGTTTTAAAGATAAAGAAAAGAGGCTGCTATGGATTAAATAATGATTTGTCTCCCAAAGATCCATATTTTGGAATCTGGTCCCCAGTGGGAGGTGAAGACAGGTAGTGTATGGATCATAAACATCTCATGCTCATTAAGGGATTAATGCTATCCTGTGAAACAGTGAGTTCTAGCTCTCATGAGAAGGGATTAGTTCCTGGGAGAACAAAAGGAATATGGCTGCACTCAGGTCTCTCTCTCTCTCTCTCTCTCTCTCTCTCTCTCTGTAAGCACTTAGTGACTTTCTTGCTTTTCTTGGCCATATTGAGACAGTACCAGAGGCTGACCAGATGCCAGCCCTGTGCTCTCAAACTTTCCACATAGGAGAGTAATTTATTAATTTATACTCATTTCCTAGAGACAGAGGTACCCTTTACTGAATGACTACTACATGGCAAGCATCAAGTAATTACATACATTTTTCTCTTTCAAAATGCTGCAGAGCAGAAACTACAACATTCTACAGAAGGAAAAGTGCTAAAACTCCTAGGATTCAGATCCAAATCACCTTGTCTCAAACACGATAATGAGAAATCACCACCTTTACCAAGTGATCAAGGTTAACATCTGCAGTAATAAGATATATCAACATCATGTACCTCTTGATATGATGTACTGTGAAAGACACATTGCCTCTGGTATTCTTTCCACTATGCAACATATTAATCAAACCACAAGAAAACCTACACAAATTGAGAGGTATTCTATAAAAAAACTACTAGGGGGTCATGACATGATACCCCAAAGTATGATGCTCTGGCATGCCAAACACTTAAAACTGAAAGACAGTAGGAATGGTCTCAGAAGGTCTCTCTCTGACCTCCTGCACTCCAGTCTCCTGCCCATCTTCCTCCTGCTTCCTTCACCAAGCAGTTCATCCAAACCCTTATTCTCTTTCCTAGGCAGGTTATAGAAACTAGATCCTCTCTTCGCAAGCAAGAGAGATCCCTCTCCCTCTTCTCCTTTGAAGACCTTCATTCCAGAAAAGTCCTGTCCTACACCTTGGAAAAATGTTGAGGTATGAATGCCACACACAAAGGCCAAGAAAAATCTGAACAGACTACCCTGCTGCATTTCCCCCACAGTCTACTACCCTAATAATAGATGAGGAAAGCTAGCACACACCTTTCTGCCACCACACAACTGATCAGTGCTCTTCAAAGTCTCAAGGCTCTGAAAGAAGAGACTGAGTAACTATCACAGACAAGGGAAGACTAAAGAGACATTGCAAATGCAATGCATTATAGGATCCTCAGCTAGATCTTGGACAGAAAAGGGGGGGGCATTAATCAAAAACTGGTGAGCTCACAATAAAGTATGTAGTTCATGTAATAGAACAATATCAAAGTTATAATTTCTTTGGTCATTACACAATGGTCTCTAAATAAAGTTAAAAACAAAACAACAAAAAAGCCACAATGTACTGCATTACTTCTAATAGAGCAAATCACTTGTCTGTAGGTCTACATTATAATCTTCTCAAGATTATTTAACATAGCTCAAAAGCCTAGGTTCAGGTTCTGACTTGTAGGAAACAATAGCAACCATGATTCAAACATTGGCACGGTTGCTTTTCTGAACTGTCTGGCATCTTGGTGCTGAGTCTTGATTTAGGCTGGTGCCTTACCACTTCATTTCTGGTACTTGCCTTGTCCCTGTCTCAAAAATCTAATCCTCAATTCCAGTCTCTAGGATAATATGCATTGGGAAAGCATTAAGTGAGGAAAAGTGGTAAATACAAGGGGCAAAGAGTATATTAGATAAGTCAGCAAAATTTATTTCAGAACATAGTATGTTAATAATCATCTTCTCCAATACTCCTCACATTTGCCAACACATCTTCATAAAACATAAGTGTAAAGAGGAATCTCAATAAGCAATAGTATAACCTTAAAAAATTAAACTACTCAAAGAGGAATCTTTTCTTGAAAAACTACAGAACATTATAAAAGCACAAAATTTTATGTTTTTAAAATTAGCTTGCACTCCTCTAATTCATTCCAATAAAATAAATGGAACTATTTGGCCATGTTATTTACATAAGGATGATTATGGCTAAAGGGTAGTCAAACTACATACAATATCTAGTAAATATTTATTCAGCTCATTATTATGAAACAAGCATTATTCAAAGGTACTTAAAAGATAAATGTAGGCTGGTCCCATAGTGGAGTAGCTAGGCAATGCACAGAGAAAGCCAGATAAGACATGGTAGACAGCGGTTTGAGCCCTAGCCCCTCTTAGGAAAAACACACTGGGCATGTATCCCATGCCCGAGATCCAGACAGAATGGAGAACTAGAGGAAAATAGATTGCAGCATAACCAAGCTCATGACCAGGCCCCATTTTGGAGGAGCCAAGGAGTTCTTCTTCCTATTTCTTTTGTGCCCTCTGGCATTAAATATATATATATGTAATCCAACTTGTTTTTACATCATTTGACAGTTAACTCTGCCCAACATTGGCAGATACTTACCTGTGTCCTCTATTTTTGTCCTAAACAAAAATAGGTAAAGTTAATTTAACAGTAAATTTCATTTACCCAATATATAGAAAAGTTATTTCTTTTTGTTTAAAGAATTATTTTATTGGGGCTGGCAGGTGGTGTGGTGGTTAAGGGCTCTGGACTCCCACATGGCTGACCACAGTTTGAGTCCTGGACTTGGCGGCTTTCTCCTCTCTCTCTCTCTCTCCCGCCCCCCAGCCCCTATGGTCAAATTAAAATAAATAAATTAATTAAGTTCAATAAAATAATTATTTATTTATCTATCTTAATTTGACCAGAGAGTAAGAGAAAGTGAGAGCGTAAGTCACCAGGTCCAGGACTCAAACAACTGTTGGCCATGTGGAAGTCCAGCGCCCTTAACTGCCACACCACCTGCTAGCCTCTAGAAAATTTATTTCAATATCTAATCATATTTTTAAAATACTAATAAAATATTAATTTTTTTAGATAATATATCTTCAAAATACACTTGTTTCATATAGTTATAATATCTCAGTTAAACTAGCCACTCCTGAAATGCTCAGCATTCACATGTAGCTAGTTCCTATCCTGCTGGAGAGCATAGATGCAGCTGCTGGTTATTAAAGAAGACACTACAATCTTAAGGTTGAATTTTGATTATGCTTCACTAATAAAAGTCAATTATTTGCTTTACTCAGAAACTATAATATTCTCTTTTTTCTACAATTTTTCTTTGAGAGAGAGAGATTTTTGCTATCAGGCATATGTGCTCATGGGACAGATACAGAGAGATAGAAAGTGAGATATCATCTCCCAGGGGAATGGCCACACCACCATCCCTTCTCCTCCATTCTCCTCTAGGGAATTTGGGCACACATGCACATGCACCCGGCATGAGTTTGAAGCCATAAGGTCTGGGACTTTAACCATGGTCCATCATGTGAGAGTCTAGCTCCTTAACCACTTTACCACTTGCTGGCCCCTATTCTCTTTTCTCTTAACTCTATCTTTTCTGTAAACAAATGAAACAAGAGACTATACTATATCTACTAAGAAAAGCAAAGACTAAAAAATATTAATTAAATTGAAGACTCCTTATTTGGATTATGAGTTTTTAATGTTGTTAGTTAAAAGACATATGTTACAATGACCTCAAAAACATCCGTTATATTTTTAAAAAAGCAGACACAGATAAAAATGAGGAATCATCTACTATGAATAACCCTCAAGTCTTAGCAGAGACTCTGTAATCAAATCAGAACAAGATTAAAACAAATCAAAGTCTATAAACCAAAAACACATCTTTCATTGTTTTGTTCATTTTGTTTTGTGTTTTTAGGTTTTTGCTGTAGAGCACGTGGGCTCTCCAGAGAGGGATAGAGATGGTGAGAGGGAAAGTGAGAAATCACCCCTTTCATGACGGATGGCCACACCACAATCCCTTCTCCATTCCCCTCTTCAGATTTTGGGCACATAGGCACACACACACCCACACCCACACACTGGGTATGATTTTCAAGCCACCAGGACCAGGACTCTAACCAAGGTTGGCTATGTGGGACTCCAGGGCCTTCACCACCACGCCACTTGCTTGCCTCTATTTCTGTTCTTTAAGCAGATTATCATATATTACTTACATTTATTATATTTAAAATAATGCAAGTCCAGTTACAAGTAAATAAGGAAGAATTTCAAAAGTGTCATACAAAGTTAATTTCTTTTCCGAATACAGACATGTATTTTTCCTTATAATACATAAGAATAACTGTTTTAGATTCATTCTTTTTTTTTTAAGATATGGTTTTTTTAAGAATTTTTTTTTTTTGAGAGGTTTTTGCTATTGGGCGCGTGTGCTCGCCAGAAAGACAGAGAGAGACAGAGAGACAGACTGCAAGAAATCACCCCCAGGGGGGATGGCCACACCACAATCCCTTCTTCTCCATTCTCCTCTCGGGATCTTGGGCACGCACGCACACGCGCCCGGCGTGAGTTTTAAGCCACCGGGTCCGAGACGTGAACCGCGGTCGACTACGTGGGAGTCCAGCGACATAGCCATTATGCCAACTGCTGGTCCCAAGAATTATTTTATTTCATTTTATTTACTCATTCATTTACTTGACCAGAAAGAGAGAGGGAGAGGGAGAGAGAGAGAGAGAGAGAGAGAGAGAGAAAGTGAGCAAGCAAGCCCCCAGGTCCGGGACTTGAACTGTGGCCGCCCATGTGGGAGTGTCTAGCGCTTTAACACCACACTACCACACCACCTGCTGGTCCCCTTAGATTCATTCTTTAAAGAATAGTTCATCCTATGTCAAATATTAAGCTTAAAATGGTAACATGTAAAAGAAAAAAAATTACTGTATTTTATTCTTGGCCTAATTCCAGAGTAGGATTTCATGTGAAGTGGTTATTCTTTATATATATTAAAACAAACAAACAAACTCAAAATATCTTTATAGGTTGGGTCTCTCCATTTTGAAAGCATCATTTTCACTGATGCTTTCCTAGCATAGTACCTGGTACTTGGTATTTTTTTAAATAAATGTTTGTTGAATGAATATTAGGTATTGGACACTGAATATCAATACATCTAGCATTTTAAGATGAAATGTTAAAAGTGGATCTTTTTTTCAGAGAGATTTTTGCTTTAGGAAAGACAGAAAGCGAGAAATCATTCCCTCAGGGGGTATGGCCATGCTACAATCCCTTCTCCATTCTTCTCTTGGGATGGTTGGCACACAACCACACATGACTGGCCTGAGTTTCAAGCTGCCAGGTCCAGACTTTAAACTGCAGTTTCCCATTTAGGAGTCCAGCACCTTAACCTCCACGCCACCTGCTGGCCCCAAGAGTGGACCCGTTGAATTAAAAAATTTTACTAGCACCGACATAAAAACTGAAGATATATTACATTTAAGAAAACACCATCCATCACTTATGGTCCTTGAATACAACACTTCCTCGCTGCAGATATTATCATTCTCATTTAATATAGGAGGAAGGTGTGGCCATAAGTGGTGGAGTGAGATATTTTAATTAGTAAAGCGGTGAAGCCAGATTTGTAGCCAAAGATCTCATATACACCACTGAGAGAGTAAAACAGTTGGAAGGTGATGTATGGATATTATGAAAACTATATTCCATGCCTCTCTTTTTAAGAACGTTTCTGTAACAAAGGTCTCAGATGAAAAATCCACAACCCAGTTTCCATTTACAAGCACAAGCAGATACACACATACATACACACACGTACACTCACTCCACAACTTTTTCTTAATTCAAACCTACTTAAAATAGAATGATAAGCACTATTGATCGGAATTCACAGACAGACAAAAAGACTACATTCTCTAATCTCTCCATTCCAAACAGGACAAACCGGGAATGAAGCATTCCCTGTGGCTTAGGAGAGGCTCTTCCAGGCACCAAGAGATAAGACACCCCGCCCGGCTTGTGGGACACAGCTATTCCAGTCCCCTAGGACTGCTCCGGGACAACCGGCTCCAAGCCTACCTGACAGGCTCCCGCCACCGCTTGAACCAATTGCAGCAATTGGCCATCAGACTGAACATCCCAGGTCGCTCTTCCCGCCACCTCCCATCCGAACCCGAAGTGGGGATGAACCCCTAGTTTTCACCGGCCGAGTCCCGGGGCCTCTGCCTCTCCAAGGCACCCTTTTACAGCGGATGGACCGGAGGAGAGGCCGGGAGAGAAGGGAATGCGGCCAGACCATGCACCGAGCCCGCTAACCGCGTAGGCCCAGGAGCACACGATGACTGCCCTCCTTGTCCAGGGGCAGCCGGGCCAAGCCCACAGAAACAAGGGACCAGGGTCAGCGAAACCCGGCCAGAGAAAACCGCCGCGTCGACGTGCTGACGTTGCCCCGGGGCTCCGCCCACATTGCGATGCTCCAATCATGGGCCTAAGACCCACAGTGTGTACTGCTGAGTGGCTGAAGAGGCCTGGCTCCTAGTCCCCACTCGGGAGAGCGGACCGGGGAAAGGGGCGTGGTCTAGGAGAAAAGGCGGAGCTCAGAGAAAGAAGGTTTTCGTAACCAGGCAACCGCAGCGTCTAGAGATAAGCTGAGGGATCAGGGGCAGAGCTCAGGAAAGGCCTGTCTTTATACACATCCAAAACGTGTAGTCAGTCGAGAGGGCTGTTCTTCACCTGCCTCCTGTATGCCCAGCTAAGATCCAGCTATCTCCGGTCTTGTGCGTGGGCTTTGTTTTGTTGTATTTTATGCAGCAGGCTTAGGGAATCCTCTGGGATTCTGCAGACTCAGGTTGTTCAACTGACACTGATGCACCTATAAATTAAGGACAAGGTAAAAACTCGTTTAAGTTACCTCAGTAGTTCAAATGAGAGTGACATTTTCATCTCTATAATGTTGATCTCTTATATAAAGTGTTAAATGAAATCATATCTTTGCCACGGGGGGTTATGATTACAAAAATATATATGTTCAGTGTAGAAAATGTGAAAAATACTGAAAAGGAATAAGATTAAGAGAATAAAATCTCACTTTTACTATTCTAAAGTAATCAGTGTTAGCAATTTGAATTATTTTTTTCCCCAAGAGCTTGAAATACATGTATTGCTGACTATTTGGTTTTGGCAAGGTGAAGATTAGGATCTGCTGGTAGTTTTGTAACGTTTTGTTTTTTAAAAGAGGTATGTAATATCTGCATTTCTTTTATATGTTTTGGACAAAATGACAACTACCTTCCTTCAGGAAAAAAGTACATGTATGATAAGTAGGAACCTATCCGTCCATTCAGTTTCTACTTAAAGTAGTAAATAGTTTTGAAGCCTGGTGAAAAGAAAGGGCACTAATGATCCCGGTATAGTCAATGAAAAATAATGGTTTGAAACTAAGATCACTCTGGCTTTTAAAATATTCCCTATCCTTTACTCACTCATGTAACCCTAAATCAAACACATGAACCTCTTATACAGCTTACTCTGAACCTGTGTTAACCCATCTGTAAAACAGATGTGAAAAATATACTTTACAGGGTTGCTGAGATAATGAAATGAGAGAAGTGAAGTTCAATTGCAATTTCTAATGAATAGTAGCAGATTTTGAAGTTGGTGTCACTTGTCCTGCAGATATTTGTGACACAGATCCTCCTGTTTCCGATCTGTGTAGGGGATCAGAAGGCAGAGCAGGATAAGGCCACAATTCTGCCTTAATTACGAGCCAGATTAGAATTAATTCTGCTGACTCTTTACTTTCATGACCTACTTCCTTAAACTAATGGTTAGCAAATCCTAAAGCTCTATTGTTGATGTTCATTCTTTCATTCATTTACTATAATTAGGGTCCTATCTATTCGGACTACTCAAAACATATTTTCTTGGATATGATGTATGTGTTCTTAATTACTGAAATCAGTTCTCTTTTCGTGTCACTTAGTACATTTAATTTAGCTAGCTCTTTGAAAACTCTTCTTTGTCTTGGGATTTCACAGTTACATACTTCTTATCTCCCTAGGCATTCCTCCTCCAGATTCCTGTGTGTATTTTCTGATATCTGACTTTATTCTTCTGATTTCTTTTTAAAAAATAATTGGAGAACTAAATTACTGCTTCTGTGCCTGGAGACTCTTATTATGTGGCTGTTCTCTGAGCACTTTTGGACTCATCTTCACCATGTTTTTCCCAAAATTATACTGAACACTAGCTCTGCTTCATGCTTTCCCTAGTTTTAAGAATTTATTACCAAACTTTACTGTTGCCAACATACAGTCAGTTAAGTCTTAGTTTTTCAATTTCTTATGTGGCTTGGCAGACATAGTGCTACTCACCATTTCTAGTTCTTATTTCCTTTCAGGAACATGGGATATTCATTCAGACCCTCTTGAAGTTTGGCATACCATGTCACTTGCTTTATTCAATGAAATCTGAATGGTACGTCACTTTGTGAAAGCATTAGCCAGCTGGTGACAGTCCTTTAAGTTTTCTCCTCTCTTGCCATGCTAATTGTGGAAGACTGTGTTGACTCTGAAGTACCATAAAATCAGAGCAGCAGAGGATACCGAAGCAACATATTGATAATAGCTACCTTGAAAGTCATGCAGATTTGTACTAGACTTCCCATGGACAAGAAATAAACACGTGTTATCTAAGCCATTGTAATTTTGTGGCTGTTTTATCATAGTATAATCCAGTTTATTATGAATGATAAAAAGTCTTGCTGTTATCATCCTACTTATGACTCATCTCATGATCACTGTTGATATTTTGGCATGAATATTCCCATGTTCACCTTGTTGAGTTGAATTAATTGAGTATGTAGGTATTAGTCACCATTCTAGGTGCTAGGGATTAGTTGTGAATGAAACATTTAAAAATTCCTGCCCTCACGAATCTTATATTCTAGTGATGGAAGAGTATGAAGAGACAGATAATAAACATAATTCATAATAGAGTTATTCGAGCCAGCCTAGTAGCACATTGGTTAAGCACTGTGCATATGGAGCTGGAGCTCACATGGATAACTACAGTTCGAATCCTTGTGCTGGCAGCTTAAAAATATATACCATCTTCATGCCTGCCCGAAATCCTGATGGATGGAGAAATGGAGGAAAAAGGATAACGGCATGACCACCCCTACTGGGAAAGTGCTTTCTCCCCTTCCCCCCAACTCCCTTGCTGGACCACACATACAGTCTGGCCAAAAATTAATTAATTAATAAATTAATATATATATATATGTACATATATATATATATATTAATAGAAGATGAGAGGAAGAAATGTAAAACTGGGTAAGGAAATGAATTAGAATTAGAAATGGAATTAAAATTAAATTATGGACATGTTTTAGTTGTATATTTAGGAGTATACCAAAAACAAATTTTAGCTGAATGAGATTGACCAAGTGTTAATCAATAATAAGCTAAAGTCACATTTCACTATCACAAAGTGAAATTCTGAGATAAATTTAAAAGCCTCAAATTGTGTCCAATGTTGTATTATTAAATTTTACTACCAAGCAGTTTACATGGTTTTGCAAAGTTTGACATTATAGTGTGGACACACATTTTCAGCACCAAGAAAAGTTGCTGGCACTGTGATGTACATTTGTGATAAAAAAAAAAAAAAAAAAAATTTCCGATAGCATGAGGCTTGGTGATTAAGGCGCTGGATCCCACATGGCCGATTGAAAGGGTCAAGTCTGAGACCCAGCAACTTGAAAAGCATATTGGGCATATGTTCATGTAGGGCATTCTCCCTAGAGGAGAATGGAAAAGAAGGGATTGCAGGGAGGTCATGCCCTCTGGAGAATGATTCCTCACTGTCCCTCTCTCTCTGTTACTCTCTCGGGCAAATACTTGTGACCTATGGCAAACAAACAAACAAACAAACAAACAAAAAACTAACAAAAATTTACCTTTAACTGAAGGGTTGGATGGGCGAGATTGTTTCTGTAGGTTCCTTATGTTTCTCCAGCATTCCTTGTTTTCTTTATATTCTTTTTTATGTTTATATGGAGTTGATTTGTTATGAATATTGTCGATTCATGATTTCCATGGGTTTTCTTCTTTGAGAAGTTTTGAGATCTCCAAGTTGATGTTTTCCTCTCAATTCCTCCTCACAAAATGAAGAGATTCCCAAATGCAGGTTTAACTTAAAAGACTCACGACCAAAATGCATTTAAATATTTAATAATTAAATATATTACTTAAGGATTACTTTATTTAATATATTCTAGATCATTCTACAGAGATTAGAATTACATTTAAGTCTCCAGGCTGAGACTAAAGTGGTAAAAACAGTGACTTGGTAGAGTCAGGCAACTAAAAAGAAAGTGAATTGGAAAGAAGGATTGATCATAGATATATTCAATAATTCTTTGCGTTTCTTTTTTTATAAAAGAGAGCACATGGAAGAGAGAGAACAAGGGAGAAGATAAAGACCCTTGCAGTGCCTCAGCACTTTCCCTAGCTGTCTAGCTCCTCAAGATCTAGTATACCTATGCACATGTCTTGCATGTTTTTCAGGCCCACCCAGGAATCGGAACCCCTGGTGGGCATGTGGCTTCCAGCACTGTAGTCCAGGAGGCTTCTAACTGCATAGCAGAAGCAAAGCCAATTGTTCCTTCACATGCCACCCCAAAATACAGCCCTTTAGCATAATGGATTATTTTACTTGTTTCTGTTTATAATTGCCAAAGGGTGCATACACTTACTGGAGAGAAACAGAGAGAGAGAGAGAGAGAGAGGAAGAGGGAGCAAGCACTCCCCAATCTACCTTTCCTTCTTTATTTCTTCATCCTATCAGGATTTGGAGCATGCATTCTTATGTGCCTGGCATACTTTTCAAGATGCTGGGGCCAGGATTCAAACTGGTTAACCATATAGAATCCAGCTTCCCTTAACCAGTAGGCTACAGGGTGGGCCTTGGACTTTAAACTGAAGCAATCCACAGCGCCCTGGGAGAGTATGTGTGCCTGTGCCCAGAATCTTAGGAGGAGAATGGAAGAGAAAGGATCGTGGCCATACCTCCAGGTTGAGGGTGGGAGGCAATTTTTCACTTTCCCTCTCACTGTCTCTCTCTGTGGAGCGCACATGCCCTATGCCAAAAACCTTTAAAAAAAAAAAAAAAAGCAGAGAAAGTTTTTTACTTCCCCCTCAATTGCCTAAAATAAAATGTAAGTTTCCCCTTTTGTAAAGGAGATTTCCTGTGCTTAAGGAACTTTCCTTAGTAAAGATATCTTTCTGTACCAGGAAGTGCTACTCCCTGAGAAAACTACTGCTGTCTGAGAGATTTACTTACATAAAAAGGCAATTTTGCTGACCATACATTGCCTCCCCTTACCTTCAATTAATTTGTCTCCTCTCACCCCTGAAGCCTCAAATCCCTGTGCCCTTCTGTAGCTTATGATTATATATGCCAATCTCTGGCCATCTGGAGTCTCATATTTTTGTGGAACCTCTATGCTTACATATGTAATTACAATAGATATTGTTTTGTTCTATTTATCCATCTTATGTGGATTTAATTCTTAGACCAGTCACAGAACCTACAAGAGTAATAGAAAGTATTTTGTTCCTCTACAGAGTAAATGAGAATTCCCCAGACCATGTTATTATTAGAAAAAATGACTCTAATATTAATTTCCATCCAGTTAGATAACAACCATGAAAACGAGAGCTGGAAAAGCCCTTGAAATAATATCACTCCCATAAATTTCACACACTCAGGAAATCAATTGATACTTCACATGGGCAAATATCCTAGAGGTAGTATTACTATTTGACACATACCAATTGCTTTTTATGTTATCAAATTCCTTACATGGAAACCAACAAGTACTTCCATTTGACAGATGATAAAGCTGACGGTTAGGGAGGTTACACAATTTACTTAAAGTTACGATTAAGTAAATTGTAAATTAAGTATTGCGATTTGAATTCAGGCAGCTTAGCTCTGGAAGCAGCCCTAAACGTGATTCATACCTGTACGCTTCTAAGGACAAAACCACAAGTCGTATGTCATATACATAAATCGAAACAAGCTCTTTGAAAATGATGAAATTTAATACATTCTCCATTCTTTTTCAAAACATTTTTTGCTATAGTAGTTTTCTTTGTCTTTTAACACCATTAATACAAAACCAAAAAAATGTGGGTGATCAAAACGACCCCACTATTCATCTCTGTTCTCTACAGCCTTCCTGAAGTTCTCACTGGCTTTTAGGTTTTGTTTAACATTTGCTGCACTAACTCATCTCTCAGGATTACTCCTTCTAAGTCTGGAAATCTCAGTCTTCTGGGTCGTCAAAGTTCTCTTGGCCATTCAGCCTCCCAACCCAGCTCCCCGTGGGTTTTGACTGCGTTTTCCCCCCCGCCCCCACCCCTGTCCCCCCACCCCGCAGTGGAACTTCACAGTCTGAGAAAACGGAACGAAACGCAAGGACCCGGGGATGAGCTAGGAAGGATGGCTAGGCAGGGTTGA
>NW_006159439.1:2148836-2152558 GCF_000334495.1 Tupaia belangeri chinensis | reverse complement strand
CACTCCGTTTCCCCCCCCGCCCCCCCCCCTGTCCCCCCACCCCGCAGTGGAACTTCACAGTCTGAGAAAACGGAACGAAACGCAAGGACCCGGGGATGAGCTAGGAAGGATGGCTAGGCAGTGTTTACTAGGCCTCCAGCACTCTCCCGAGCCCTTCCCCCGCTCCGAAAAGCTTCCTGGAAATGTCCTCGCTATCACTTCCCCTGTCTGGGGGTTGGGAGCGGGCGGGCTCACTGGCTCACAGGCGCCACCACTCCGCAGTCGTCGGAGAGCGGCGCCCGGGTTCGCAGCTCCGCCTGGAGCTGAGCGCAGGAGTCCGCGCCGCGCAGCCCGGTCCGTCTAGTCCCGCGTCCTTCTAGTCCCGCGCCTCCCCTCCATTCGCAATGAGGGTCCTGGGTGGGCGCTGCGGGGCGCTGCTGGCGTGTCTTGCGCTAGTGCTTCCCGTGTCAGAGGCGAACTGTGAGTAACCAACAGCGTCTTGTCTTCTCCCTTCCCCAGCACTGCCAACTGAACTACGTGCCCTGGTTGGTTGGTCATTCTCTAAGGCTGCATCCTCCCAGAAAGTTTCCCGTTAAGCCCCCAATGCCACCTAGACAGATGGGTGGAAGCGACCGCCGATCTGGCGCTCGGTATAATGGTGGGCAGGGTATTTATTCTGCTCTGAGAAGCCTGTGTTAAGGACAGGACAGATGCAAGCACCTGGGTGATACTATCAATGAGGGAATTAGGACATTTCTCCCCAGGATCCAAGTTTCCAGCCAGAGGGCAAGGATGAGCCGATTCCAGGATAGGAGTAGCGAAGAAAAAGCACCCTATTGTGTCTTCTCTTGGACAGGCGCCTGCCCCCAACTTGCACCCCCTTCTGCAACTCACCTCTCTTTTGCAATTTTTGACCTTTGAGCTTGGTTTGCTTGTCTCACATTGACAAACGCACTGGTTTAGGATAACTGAGACTTTGCACAGCAGTTGGCAGATGTCATTTTCTAATCTTGAAATCAAAAGGACTGTCCAATATTATATTTCTCAGATCATTTTGTACTGAGGATTTTTTGACACGGCATGCCAATGAGCTGAGGTGGTGGAATGAGTTCTTTGTAATTTATCTGTGTATTTCCAGTCCTTTATGTTCCCATGCCTGGATTCAAGGCAGGATACTGAGTTTTCTCTGAAAGTATGTGAGGAATATCTAGGTATTTAGTACATTTTAAGTTGTCTGTTAATTTGTCTTTTAAAGTTTAAGTATGTTCATTGATTAACAGTGGTTTCTTGTGCTGTTTTTTTTTTTTTTTTCAGGAATTGGCACAGATAAGATAACTGAATTACACATGATTTTTAGGCTGCCTCAAGCTCCAAAGTAAACTTTTCAAAGATAGTAGTTTCAGGAGAATTAAATAGGAATTTAGTAACACTCTATTAGTTTTTATTAGCAATCAAGATGAATGATGCATTTTAAAATTCTAATTTAAAGGCTTAAACATTTGTTGCTCTTATATTAAAGAGTGACTATTGCAAAATTTCTACATTCAAACCTTTATCAGTAAGCTTGTTAGTGACAGCATGTACTAACTCATTTACAGTTCATTAGGCGAGTCAAATATTTGTTTGGTAACTAGTGTTTACAGAGAAAAAGATGAAAATTTCTTATTACACTTACTACTTGTCATCCTAGAAATTTGCTAGGCCCTCTCTTTTTGTAGATTTAAATTTTTACTGAGTCAAGGCAGAGGTAAAAATCCTCTCTGCGTGTATGTGTGTATTATACATAGATAAATAATACATGGGGAATTATACTTGTAATATGTAGATATTCATTTACAAATTTGATTTGCTTGATTGGATTAAAAGTTAGATCTGGTTCATTGTTGAGTAAACAAATGAGGATAGGATGTTTTTACTTCATAAAATTTTAAATTTGAGATACAGCTAGAACTTTAATACTTCATTTATAATTAATTTAGTTCATAGAAATATAGAGATATTTAAAGGAAAAACTTATAAATCACAGTTTAATTGTTGAGAGACTTGTTAGAAATCATCTAGTTCAACTTCTTCATTGTAACAAGAAATTTTTCAGGAATGTTAAGTGACTTTCAATATATTTTATACAAGTACATACACATATACATAGGTGTGTGCACATGCATACAAACACACACACACACACACATATATATAATACTCTATATATTTTAAAAAATATACTGTTTACATATTTCAACCACTTTCCACTAGGGACTTTTGGTGAAAGAAAATAGAAAAAAGAGGCTATCCTTTTTGTCTGTGCTAATTAGTCCTTTTCTAGACTTCCACTTCTGAATAGGTTGCAGTCTACCATGGACATTACTGACGCATATTTTTCTTCTTTTTTTGTACCCTCGCCTTTCCTTTTTTAACTCTTCTTTTCACTATTTGTGTATCCTTGTCTTCTTGAATTTTCTTCAAAGTCCAAAATGTTGCACTGATGGGGAGATTTGATCAAAGTTTGGTTACAGCTGAGATTTGTGCTGGAAGAGTTAGAGACCATTTCTGTTAAATGCTAATGACTACAAACTCTACACCATGTCTCTCACCATTAATTCTATGCTAGGGAACACAGTAATGCTTTTCATGAAAGGCCTTTTCCATCCACCAAGTTTAATATCCTCCTTATATGTTAAGGAAGCTACAAAGAGCTTTCTAGAAGGCCATGCAAAAATGGAATAAAAGATAAAAAGAAAAATAGAAACTGTATTTCTCAACATAAGCTCCATCAAATTCAAGACACTTTTGTAAGCTATCATACCAGCCATTTATTCCATACCTAAAAACATGGATCCTGGGAATTTAACCACGTCATTGCAGTCTTTTCTACTGGGTCATCGAAAAAGTCATGACACATTTTTGCATAGATAAAAATACTACCTAATACATTATTAACAGAAGAAAAGTTAGTGCCTTGTAAAGATTTTTTGAGACTAGGAAGCAAAAATAAGTCAAAAGGAGCAGATTCAGGACTGTAAGGTGAATGCCTAATGATAGTCCATAAAACTCTTTCAAAATCGCCCTTGTTAGATGAAAGGATTGAGCAGGAGCATTGTCTTTGTTGAGAAGGGCTCTCTAGGTAAGCTGTCCTGTGCATTCTGTGCTAAAGCTTTGGTTAACTTTCTCAACACCTTCTCATAATAAGCAGATGTTATCATTCGATAGCCCTTCAGAAAGTCAACAACAAACAAAATGCCTTGAGCATCCCAAAAAACTGCTTCCATGACCTTTGTTCTTGGCCAGTCAGCTTTTGCTTTGACTGGTAGCCATTGCTTTGATTGCGCTTTGTCTTAAGGATTGCACTTGGAAAGCACGTGTCATCTGTTAGGGTTCTGGGAAGAAATGCTTCAGGATCTTGATTCTGCTTGTTTAAAATTTCTACTGGAAACTCTGTTGTCTGTAGCCGATCTGGGAGCAACAATTTTGGGGTACCTATCAAGCAGAAAGTTTGCTCTACTTTTCAGTCAGAAAGAATTGTGTGAACTGAATCAACTGAGATGTCCATGGTGTCGACTATTTGTTTCTAGTGTAATTGTTGGTCCTCTTCAGTTAAAGCATGAACAAGACTAATTTTTTTTCCTTGCAAATTGATGCAGATGTTCTGCTGTGCAGGCATAACCTTCAGCATTGTCTTGTCCCTTTTTAAAATGAAATGTAAACCTCTGATTTGTTTGGAGGATTGTCCTTGTAAACTTTGTGTA
>NW_006159439.1:2137752-2148805 GCF_000334495.1 Tupaia belangeri chinensis | reverse complement strand
GTGATTCCACAGTTATTTCCCCCCCACACTTCACCATAGATTTGATCTTAGTTCTTGTTGTGTTGAGCAGAATTCGTATTTCTCCGATAAGGGCTCTTTCTATTATTTATTTATTTTAGATTTTTTGCCATAGGGTGTGTGCTTTCACTAGAGAGACAGGGAAAAGAGAAATCAGCCCCCAGGGGGAATGGCCACACCACAGTCCCTCCTCCTCCATTCTCCTCTTGGGATTTGAGGCACGCACATGCACAAACCCAGTGTGTCTTTCAAGCCACTGGGTCTGGGTCTTGAACTGTGGAGTCTGCCATGTGGGATCCAGGGAGGAAAGGAAGGAGGAAGGAAAAAGAGGAAAGGAGAAGGAGAGAGAGGAAAGAGAAAAGGAGAAAGGGAGGTAAAAGTTATTTTATGACGGGTACTGAAGATTGTTGACAGCCAGGTCTAGGAAAGCCAGGGACTTGAGCGTTCAGGTGATATGTACAGTAGGAACTCATTCATGTGACAGTACTTTGGGAGCTGCCATCAGATGACTGTGTTCCAATTCTCTTCTGGTCCTGTGTCTCTGCTCATGCTTCAATTTCCTAGGAAAGCCTGATCTAATTTTAGCTTCTCTTGGAGTCCTATGATTGACAGCTCATTAGAATGACAGAGAATACCAAAAGAATGGTTTCCAGAAGCAATAGCTGCTAAAGGAAGCATAAACAACAACAAAAAAGTCTACATATTCTGATTATTGGCTGCATAACACATAAACATGCCCTTCTTTCCATATACAACTTTGGAATGTATTTGTCTAATATAATGCAAATAACTACCGTACAATAGAAAGAACCCCCTCCATAATGGTGTCCACTTAGCACATCCAGAGAGGAAGGCTGAGGCTACCATTTTCTAATTTAAGGTTATCAAGTGGTGGCTGTGTTTCCTCTAGTTCTGTGCTGTGTCTTATGGACGAAAGGATACATTGTAGTATACTAACATATCCTATATGTAAACAAACTAAAGACAAGCCAAGGAATAGGCTTTAGGACTTATCTGTTTTGGTTACAAGCTTAAGTTGTCCTTTGTGACTCCTTTGCTACCCATTTCATATCTCTCTGTCCCTCAGGAAGTTCCTCATGTTTATGTGTGCTCAGTGATACAAATTGCACCCTTATTCGGGATGAATCGGAGTCCTTGTTACCTGTGATGGTGCATCTGATGCTTCCTTGACTGTTTTTACTGAGTACAGTAGTCCTGTTAGAGGATTTCTACTCCTAACCCTGATTTATATAAAACAACAACCTAATTTTGCCTTGATCATTGTCATTATTCCAGCAGAATCCCTTTTCCACCTTAATAGGAGTAAAGCACTTCACATGGCTACATTGCAGTCTCAGCTTCTAATTCAGTGGGGAAATATCTTAGATACCCGAGTGGATACATTCCCTCTTGGTTCACAAACTTCTAGGTGAGCAGAATCCAGTTTGAGGGATTTGTTATGACTGCCATAAGAAAAAGTACCATATACTGGTTGCTGTAAACCACATTTTACGATGTCACAATTCTGGAGACTCGAAGTCTGAGAGCAACATATCAGGGTTGGTCCCTTCAGGGCTGTGAGGGAAAATCTGCTCCCTGCCTTTCCCCTGCCTTCTGGGAGCCACAGAAGCCATTTTCTCATGACTTCATATCTTGTACATGTCTGTCTCTGCGTCCAAATATTTCTTTTTTTAATAAGAAGACCTGTCATACTGGATCACACCCTACCCTAATGATATCACCTTAATTTGATCATCTGTAAAGTCCCTTTTTCCAAATAGTCATCACTAAGTTTCAAATCTTAATAAGCAGGTCTTCCCTTTCTACCTTTATTCCTGATGTGTATATTTCAGCTTTAGAAAACTGGTACTATATACCAATGATTGCTGGTACAGAGAATACATTATGCATGTGTATATGCATATATATATATATAGTTTTTAACCAAATTTTAGAAGACAGTGATGTATCCCAAAAACCAGTGCCTGAGCTCTCAATAGGTACTCCATGATTCCACAGGTAACTCTTTCCAGATATCAGAGAATACAGTAAGATCAATGAAAACTGGTAATCAATCCATTGACTTATTGCCTTAATGTGATATTAATTCCTTAGTTAGAGGTAATGGTACAAAACATTGAATAAGTCTACCAAAATGGTGCTGAGAGAGCAATTCAGTTTAAATACAAGTGTCTTATGATAGAAGATCCGTTATTAATCAACCATCCATCAGGTATCTGATTAGACTTTGCAATTTCTCCAATTTCCAAAAGCTCAGAAGAATAGCAATTATACTGACAAATTTGGTGTTTTACTTTAGCAGTGAAAGCCCAGGAGACCTTAATGAGGAACAGTTCATGTGACTGAATCTATGTGTAACTTCCACTTTTGCCACATGGCAGCCCCCACTTTTTTAATTGCCAGAGGGTGCATATACTAACCAGAGAGAGATATAGAGACAGAGAGAGAGAGAGAGAGAGAGAGAAGAAGCACCCCCAGTGGGGTGTGGTCATGCTGTAATTCTTTCTCCTTCATTTTCTCATACTGCTGGCATTTAAAGCATGCACAAATGCTCAGTGTTTCCCCCGCTGCCAAGCCGGATTTGAACTGCAGTCATATGGAATCCAGCCCCTTTTAACCAATAAGCTATGGGACTGCCTCACCCTTTTAAATTGTGATTTCCGGTTTACATATAATCACTGTATATTTTTGTGTGGGGTACAGTATGAGTTTCCAAAGTACACATACAGTATGTAATAATCAATACCAACAATATAGAAATATTCACCTTATTCAGCATTCAGCATTGAACATTATGTTATGTCGTGCACATTTTGTAATAATTCTACTAGTTTTTTTAAAGTCTACATTAAATTATAAATGGCAGGCTTTTACTCTGCTGTAGTACACTGTTTCATAACCTGTTCCACTTTTTTACATGCACGTTTATGTCTATTCATCATATTTTCCCAAACCCCCACCGTGAGGCAGCCTTTTTAAATGGATACTAAACAAAGATTAGAACAAATGGCACAGAGCAGCAGCCTAAAGGCCCTTTGTGACCCACAGACTTGTGTGTTTGGCACTCATGGCATTTCAAACATTGGAAAATTTCAGGGAAAAATTTGGCCTTATGGGTTCTGTTGAAAAAGAAAGGAGTATTTGCAATACTGGTCTCACATTCCAACAGGGCAAGATTTAGCTAAAGCTGATTCTAAGTCACCTTTTTTAGATAAAATATATACTTTTCCAGTTTGCCACAGTGCTGAACAACCCTCACTAGGCTTAAGATCTAGCTCTTCCTAAGTCCCTGAGTAACTGGACACACCATTTGCAACCATTCAGAGAGTAGAATAGGTTTTTTATTTGAGAGGTTTTTGCCATAGGGCGTGTGCGCTCGCTAGACAGACAGAGAGAGACAGAGAGACAGAAAGCAAGAAATCACCCCCTGGGGGGATGGGCATGCCGCAATCCCTTCTCCATTCTCCTCTCAGGATCTTGGGCACGCACGCGCACGCGCCTGGTGTGAGCTTTAAGCCACCGGGTCCAGGACACGAACCGTGGTCAACTACATGGGAGTCCAGTGACATAGCCATTATGCTAACTGCTGGTCCCGAGAGTAGAATAGGTTTTGATCTTAGACAATTTCTCATTTTAAGCAAAGTGGACAATGAAAAATGTTGCTTTTCTTTTTTTGGTAGATTTTTGCCATAGGGTGTGTGCACTTACTTAAGAGAGACAGAGAGGGATAAAGTGAGAAATCACTCCCCAGGGAACATGGCCATAATCCCTTCTCCTCTATTCTCTTTTTGAGATTTTGGGCATACATGTCCAGAGTGTTTTTCAAGCTTCTGGATCTGGGACTTGAGTACAGTTGGTGTAGGCCATGTGGGTCCAGTGCCTTAACCACCACGCCATGCTGGCCCCAAGAAATAATGCTTTTAGGCTGCACATAGCAAGGGTTTTGTTTCTCCAGTGTCTCTTAGGACAAGCCCTGAGAGAGGCTGTAGTTTGTTCATTTTTGCTTTATAACTGGTCTGCTTCTGGCTCACATTGGTACACCACATAGTAGCGTGTGTAAACCAGAGGTCCAGTCAGTTGGTCATAGGTGTCTCATCATGAGGCCCTAAAGGGAGGCTGAGGAAAGGAAAGAAGTTGACAGAGTGGGCTGCCTGCATCAGCAACTTAGTCATGCCGTTAGGCTTGTCTTATTCATGCCATTCGAACTTGGTTTATGCTGTCACAACTAAATTTATTTATATTTTTTTTGGAGAGGTTTTTTTTTTTTCTTTTTTCTTTTTGCCATAGAGCGCATGTGCTCGCCAGACATACACAGAGACAGAAAGACAGAAACAAGAAATCACCCCCCAGGGGGGATGGCCACGCTGCAATCCCTTCTCCTCCATTCTCCTTTTGGGATCTTGGACACGCACGCACACGTGCCTGGCGTGAGTTTTAAGCCACCAGGTCCGGGACTCGAACCGCGGTCGACTACATGGGAATCCAGTGACATAGCCATTATGCTAACTCCTGGTCCCACAACCAAATTTATGGAATATAAAAAAGACACATCTAGTTTATTATGAGCTACTCAAATCACATGGTCACACATGTCCTATGGTCAGATCTTCAGACCCCACTTGTTCAAAAGAAAGTCAAGAGCAGTTTTTCAAAAGAAAGTGAATTGCTTGCTAAGGAAATGGGACTATCTCTGAGTATCTACTGAAATCCTCCACTTAGGAATCTGCTACAACATCTAAAGAACCTGCTATTCAGTAGAAAATTTGAGCATAATTGGATCTGATGAGTCATTGGCTAGGCTAAGTGACCAACTTCTTGAATTGAACTTTGCACTAGTTAGAGAACATTCTCTTATTTTGGTTCCCATTTTTTTCTTTTTTCTTTTTGCCATAGAGCGCATGTGCTCGCCAGACATACACAGAGACAGAAAGACAGAAACAAGAAATCACCCCCCAGGGGGGATGGCCACGCTGCAATCCCTTCTCCTCCATTCTCCTTTTGGGATCTTGGACACGCACGCACACGTGCCTGGCGTGAGTTTTAAGCCACCAGGTCCGGGACTCGAACCGCGGTCGACTACATGGGAATCCAGTGACATAGCCATTATGCTAACTCCTGGTCCCACAACCAAATTTATGGAATATAAAAAAGACACATCTAGTTTATTATGAGCTACTCAAATCACATGGTCACACATGTCCTATGGTCAGATCTTCAGACCCCACTTGTTCAAAAGAAAGTCAAGAGCAGTTTTTCAAAAGAAAGTGAATTGCTTGCTAAGGAAATGGGACTATCTCTGAGTATCTACTGAAATCCTCCACTTAGGAATCTGCTACAACATCTAAAGAACCTGCTATTCAGTAGAAAATTTGAGCATAATTGGATCTGATGAGTCATTGGCTAGGCTAAGTGACCAACTTCTTGAATTGAACTTTGCACTAGTTAGAGAACATTCTCTTATTTTGGTTCCCATCCACATGTGACAGCCTTTGGACTCCTATGTATGTAAATAGGTCAGAGTAGAACACCTAAAAATGCCTCAAAATTAAGGGGTTCACCAAACATTTTTCTTCTACCTTATTGGTGGTCACCCGATACATAACACCTTTCTCTCACTTAGGCAGGAATGTTCTTACATGACGGAATTGTTGCTGGAAATAGTCCATTGCTCTCAGGGCTAGGGAAGAATCACAGTTTAGGATAGGAGTCTGATTGGGCCTATAGTTTGATAGCTTTAGGACCAAATTCTGCTTATCCAACAAGCTTCCCTTAGCCTTACTTTTTTTTTTTTTTTTGAAGAGGTTTATTTTGCCTTAGGGCGCATGCACTCACTAAACAGACAGAGAGAGACAGAGAGATAGAAAGCGAGAAATCACCCTACAGGGGGGATGGCCACACTGCAATCCCTTCTCCTCCATTCTCCTCTTGGGATCTTGGGCATGCACGCACATGCGCCCGACGTGAGTTTTAAGCCACTGGGTCCGGGACACGAACCGCAGTCGGCTACATGGGAGTCCAGCGACATAGCCATTATGCTAACTGCTGGTCCCCCTTAGCCTTACTTCTAACCAGTATATCCTAGTTCTTAAATGTTCTGCTCCCCCAAAGGCCAATATCTAATAATTACTATAGATTTTTGAAATTCCTTTCCTTAGTGCAGTTACCCAGGTAAGGTATTTTATTTTGTTTTGGAAACTAAGCAAACCCTTATAGTATAGAAATGAAACCAATAGGAGACAGAACTGTTATAGAAGGATGTTTCCTCAAGGACATCTTTCATTTCCCTCAGTCAAGAGGTTCTGGATTAGTCAACTGACTCAGGATTGATAATTAAGGAGAGGTAGGGATTTCTTTGTATCGTGACTGACATATAGCTTCTCTTTGCTAACCCAGGGAGTTTTGTATAAAATGATCAGTGAAGAATGTTGTGAGTTATCTCTCCATCTCATTCTAGTGAGATCTCAGATTGTTAATCCTTTCTCTAAGATGTATCACTATATGTACCTTAGATTCCCCTCCCCCCCTTTTTTTGAGAGAGAAATATTTTTCCTATAGGGTGTGTGTACTCATAGGAGAGACAGAGAGACAGAAAGAGAGAAATCGCTCCCAGAAATCACTGGGAGTATAGCCATGCCACAATCTGTTTCTTCCATTCTCTGCTTGGGATTTTGGGCACATGCTCCTGTCATGAGTTTAAGCCAAGTATGGGGCTCCAGTTGGCCATGTGGGAATCCAATGACGTAACCATTATGCTATTTGCTGGTCCCCTGCACCTCAGTTTTTATTCAGGTTAATGAGAGCTACTTTCTGTTGTTTTATTTTTTTTCCCCCACATTCCACCTGTCATCTAGGAGCTCATTTTCATTGCCATCTCTCCAACCAGCATTTTTTTATTTTTGGAGAGGTTTTTGCTATAGGGCACGTGTGCTCGCCAGACAGAGAGAGAGAGACAGAGAGACAGAAAGCGAGAAATCACCCCTCAGAGGGGATGGTCACGCTGCAATCCCTTCTCCTCCATTCTCCTCTCAGGATCTTGGGCACTCACGCACACACGCCCGGCGTGAGTTTTAAGCCACTGGGTCTGGGACGCGAACTGCAGTCGACTACGTGGGAGTCCAGCGACATAGCTATTACGCTAACTGCTGGTTCCCTCCAACCAGCATTTTTTATCTATAGAGAGGACTCAGTAAAATGCTTTATTAAAATTCCAATTACTTCCCCAACAATCTTATTTTTCATGTTATGGGTGAAAATATATTCTTCTATAATGGAGGGTGGGATGGTTGAGCAAGGGGAGTGAGCAGGTAGGAATAATCATAGGAAAGATTCAAGTCAGAATTTCTGTCTCCTGATCTTTGTGGATTCTTTCTGTTACTTTATGCCAAGGAATGTTTAACTTTTCAGTGTTATTTAGTGTATGCCAAGGTTTGGTCTAGGATGGCGTTAGCCAATCAAGCCAACTGTTAAAATGTAAACCTGCATCCCTAGCTAGCACATGGGATGAAAACAATAATACGAATACATGAATATATTCAGCTTGATTCAAAATTATGTTATGCCTTTTAGCATTTGTTTTGCATTGTTGTAAAACAAATAACCAGAAATTTATCAACTTAAAATAACACAATTTATTATCTCACTGTTTTATAGGTCAAATGTACAGGCAGAAGTCTTCGGAGACTGCTAAAAGTCTCATAAGGTTAACATCAAGGGGCCGTTTGTAACTGAGATATAATCTGAAGCTTGGAATTCTCTTCCAGGGTTACTAGTCATTGGCAGAATTCAGTTTCTTGGAATGTGATAATGCTTTCTAAGATCTTTATTTTCTATTTATATTAAAAGATAATTTATAAAATTGTTATTTTTCAATTACTATTTTTCCTCTTGCTTTATAGCTTATTTTATTCGACTATACATGAAGTACTCTGTTTTTTATTTTTTATTTTTTTGCTTTCAGTAGAAACTTTTGATTTTTAGAATTAACAAAGGAGCAAATTAGCACATTATTGAATAATCTGTGTTACAGGCATTACTTTAAAATTTTCATTATCTTGTATTAGGGTAAGATAGGTTATGGAGTGATAACACATTAATCCCCATATCTCCAAATTAACTTCCAAATCTCAGTGGCTTAGCAAAATACATTTCTTAATCATGTAAAGTCCAACATGGTTTGCATAAATCTCTTCCATCCTTGGCTATACCATCTGGTACACATGGCCTCCAATGTCCCTGTAAGAAAAGAGGGCAATGAAGAAGTTATATTTGTTCTTAATTACTTTAGTGTAGAAGTGACAAAATGGTCTTCCACTTACAGTTCTAAAAGCTCTAGCTAAAGGAAGCACAAGGAATATTTCCCCAGCACTGTTTCTGTTACATGAATTTTCCCTTAGTATTATTGCCGTTAATGTAACAAAGTGAAAACAAACAAACGAACAAAAAACAAAAAGATGTGATATCAGCTGATAGTGAAATTACTCCTGTGGTGATGTGATGAGAATTATTATTATTTTAGAAGTTATAATAAAAAGCAGCTTTGCACTTTGTAAAGTGAACTCCCGATTTACAGCACTGTTTTTCCAGTGTGGTCTATTACCAGCAGCATCAGCTTTACCTGGGAACTTATTAGAAATGAATTATCAGGACCACAGATGGCATAACAATTATGTCGCTAGACTTCCATGTAGTCGACTGCTGTTTGAGTCCTGGACCTGGTGTCTCACACCAGATGCATGTGTGTGCATGCCCAAAATCTCAAGAGGAGAATAGAAGAGAAGGAATTGCGTCATGGCCATCCCCCCGGGGGGTGATTTCTTGCTTGCTTTCTCTCTGTCTCTCCTGTGAACACATGTGACCTATAGCAAAAATCTTTCTTAAAAAAATAGAAAGAAATGAGTTATCTACAGTCCTACTCCAGACATATTGATTTAGAATATTTCTTATATAGTTTCTATGCACATTTTTTTTCTTATTTGCCAGAGGGTACAAGCTCTCATTGGAGAGAGACAGAGGAAGAGAGAGAGAGGAAGAAACCCCCCCCCCAATTGGATATAGGCAATCCCTTCTTCTCCATTGCTCCATCTGTTGGGATTTTGGGCACACAACACACACTCTTCTTGAGTTTGCAAGCTACTGAGACTGGAATTTGAGTTGTGGCCAGTCATGGAATCCAGCTTTCTTAACCTCTAGATCATAGGGCTAGCTCTCCTATGAACATTTAAAGAGTGAGACATACAGAGGCAGTGCATTGACAGGACAGGGAGGTGTGGTGTAATCTGTTGAAGATATTTTGATCAACTGGACTGGGGAGAAATGTTCACATATTGAAATGTTCACTTCATAAGCTAAACAATGTCACTGAATGTATATAAAAATAAAGAAAGAAAGAAAATAGAAATAACTCAAAAAAAAAAAAGATTGAGACATTCTGGTGTCTGAAGAGGGAAGATAGGTGAATTGTTCTGTAAAAGAAGTGAGCAAAACTTGGCAGGGATGGCAATGAGAGCCAACCAGGGAGAGAGAAGGGAGATGCCAGAGAAGGGAGAAAGGAAGCTGAACAACATGCAAGAGAATACAGCTTGTGCAGAAGGTTTTTTTCAATGAGAAATCTAGATGTGAGGTAGAGAAGGACTTATAGGAATTGGCATTTCTATATCTCACCCTGAAATTACTAAGTTGCTGTAAACCATTGCAACCATTGCCAGCAGCACTCCTTCATCTCCCTGCAGTGTTTCTTCAGAAGGGGTCAATTTCCACACTGAAGTTAACTAAGAAGAAAGAGAAAAGAATTGCTCTCTAAGATGCAAGAGAAAGGAAGAATTTAACTCTCTTACTACAAGGTAGCAATTATTAAATTATTGCTAGTAACTTCGTTGCAATACTTGGAAGTGCGAAAATTGTCTTATGTTTTGGAAATTCACTTAAAAAATGATTTTTTTTGCTAGTGCACCTGAGTTGGCCAGAGACGGAAAGAGAGAGAGAATAAGAGAGAGAGAGAGAGAAAGCACCCCCACACACTGAGGGGATGGCCACACTGCAATCTCCTATCCTCCATTCTCTCAGATGCACGCTTGCTTGGTGTGCTTTTCAGGCTGCTAGGTCCCAAACTCAAACTGAACAGTTGGCCAGTTGCTTCAACCATCACACCACTGACTGGCCCAAAATTCATTTGCTTTTTATGTCTATAGCTTTCTCTTCAAACTTTCTCTCTGCACATGTGTATAATTGTACTTCTCTGGCTTGTTTGTTTTTGAGAGATTTTTGCCTTAGGGCATGTATACTTAACAGAGAGAGACAGAGACACTGAGAGGAAAAGTGGCTATCACCTCCCCACCCCACAAGGGGATGACCATGCAACAATCCCTTTTCCTCCATTCTCCTTCCAGGATTTTGGGCATGCATGCACATGCACCCAGTGTGATTTTCAGGCCATCAGGTCTGGTACTCAAACCACAGTCGGCCAAGTGGGAGTCCAGCGACTTAACTGCTACTCTATCTGCTGGCCTCTGTACTTCTGTGTCTTGATGCTCCTTATTTTCTCTTAAATGTTAGAACTTCCTTGGGTCCTGTTTTATAAATTTTTATTTTATTTTTAATTGACCCATAATTGTATATATTTAAGGAAGAACAGTGGTGTAGTTTGAAACATGTATACATTGTAGAATGACCAAATCAGACTAATTACCATAGCTATCATATCAATCATTTATCATTTCATTATGATGAGAATATTTTTTACTGTTTTCAAATATACATTTTTCTTTTTTATTAATCTGGAGTTCCATTTAGACCTTTTGACCTCATCAAACATCTTTCTACTATTTCTGTTCCACTGCTTCCTTAACATTTAAAAACTATTCTGGTAGTTTAAGTTTAATATGCTATGACATGAATATATAGAAATGCACTAAGAACACGCATCTGCAGGACCATTAGCCAGATACCAATGATGTAACATTTTGTTCTATATCCTTTTTTTTTTTTTTTTTTTTGGAGGTTTTCCCTATAGATGCAC
>NW_006159439.1:2126087-2137716 GCF_000334495.1 Tupaia belangeri chinensis | reverse complement strand
GAGAAATCACCCCCCAGGGGGGATGGTCACGCCGCAATCCCTTCTCCTCCATTCTCCTCTCGGGATCTTGGGCACGCACGCACATATGCCCGGAGTGAGTTTTAAGCCACGGGGTCCGGGACGCAAACCGCGGTCGACTATGTGGGAGTCCAGCGACATAGTCATTACGCTAACTGCTGGTTCCCCCATATCCTTTTGAACTTCTTTGTTCTCACATATATATTCTTAAAAATTAAATATATGCACAGGAATGGAACTGTACTCTGCATATTATTTACAATTTGATATTTTATCTAAAATTATGATTATTTACATATCGATAAATTAAAATCTATACAACCCTTTAAAATAAATTTATTTCTTTTATCTGTGTTCATCACAGTATATTTTTGGATATTTAGTTTTTTGTTTTGTTTTTGCTAGACAGAGATAGAGAGGAGATGGAGAAAGCACTCCCACAATAAGATGTGGTCATGCTGCAATCCCTTCATTTCTCCATCCTACTGAAATTTTGGGCCTACATGCACAAGACATCCAGAGTGTTCTTCAAGCTGTTGGGGCTCCGGATTCAAACCATGATTGGCCATGTGGGATCTGGTTCACTTTAACCACAAGGCTGGTTATGGGGCCAGTCCTGGACATTTAGGCTATGCCACCATTCAGGAACCTCTACCCAACCAGCTATCCAGCAGCTAGTCCCTGTTTTGGAATTTTATGGAAACTTACATTTTGATACTCTTTTTCAAAAATTTATTTTAAGAGAGAGTTTTGCTATAGGGCACATGTTCTCACCAGAGAGACAGAGAGAGACAAAAAGTGAAAAATCACTCTCTGACGTGATGGCTATGCTACAATCCCTTTTCCTCTACTCTCCTCTCAGGATCTTGGGTATGCATGCACATATGCATGGTGTGAGTTTTAAGATAGGGCTCAGGATTTGAACTGAGATCGACTAAGTGGGAGTCCAGTGACATAACCATTACACCATCTGCTGGTCCCTACATTTTAATTCTAATTAAAACTCAGATACCAGCAGTTAGCATAATGGCTATGTTGCTGGACTCCCACGTAGTCGACCGCGGTTCGCGTCCTGGACCCGGTGGCTTAAAACTCACATCGGGCGCGTGTGTGTGCGTGTCCAGGATCCCGAGAAGAGAACTGAGGAGAAAGGATTGCGGCATGGCCATCCCCCCGGTGGGGGGGTGATTTCTCGCTTTCTGTCTCTCTATCTCTCTCTGTCTGGCGAGCGCACACGCCCTATAGCAAAAACCTCTCTAAAACAAACAAACAAACAAAAAAACTCAGATATTTCATGTCTTACTCAACTTCAAATCTAACTTTTATGATCTTAAAATGAGTTAGTTAAAATAGCTATACCAATGAAAATCTAATAAGGATAACCCAGAAAAGGAAATAAATACCAAGGATCTTCAAAAAGTTACTGGAAAATTAAAGTTTGAGTTTATTTTGGTGCAAAAAAATCCATGTATAATTTTTATAGTACCGTTTTCCACAAACTTCTTGAAGATATCACATATTGTCTGATTTTACTTATGTGAGGTACCTGGGGTACTCAATTCCTAGAGACAGGGAATGGAGAAATGGAGGAGTACTACTTAACAGGTATGGAGTTTCTGTTTGGGAAACTAAAAATTTGGAAATGGGATGGTGGTGATGGCCTCACAACAATGTGAAGGTACCTACTGACATTAAACTGTACATTCAAAATGGCAAAAATGGTAAAACTCTAGTCAGAGATAAGTTTTTTACAAAATCAAGAGTTTTGGTGGGACTGGCAGATGGCATAGTGGTTATGTCGCTGGACTTCCACATGACTGACCATGATTCAAGTCCTGGACTCGGTGGCTGGAAACTCATGCCAGTATGTGTGTGTAAGTGCCCAAGATCCCAGGAGGAGAATAGAGAGAAAGGAAATGTGATGTGGCCATCTACCGTGGGGGTGGGGGAGATTTCTTCCTTTCTCTTTCTCTCTCTCTCTCTCCAGAGAGTGCATGTGCCCTAAGGCAAAGACCTCTACCAAAAGAAAAGAAAAAAGGACTAATTTTGCTATATTCTAGCAAAAGCCAGTGAGAAAATATAAACAGTGGTGGGAGAGGCATAGCCACAACAGAAATATCCAATACCAAGAAATGAACTTAGTAAGTCATGTGCAATATCAGTATTGCGAAAACCATAAAATGTTACTGGAAGACATAAAAACCTCTATCATGTTTCATATAATGACTTTAAATATAAAAGTTTATAAAGATATAATGTCCCCCAAACAATCTGTACTCTTGATGCAATTTCACTCAAAACCTTAACTGCCATTGTAGAATTTTCTAAGTTGCTTAGAAAGTCTACTTAGAAGAGCAAATGAAGACTAAAATGAAATAATTCCATTGTTATTTAGACTATGTTTTACAGACTTTTAGATATCTAACAGGACGTTATGAGAGGCTGGTAGAAACCATATTGAATTATAAGCACCTGCTTGGTAACAAATCAATGTTCCAAATAATCTTACTTCCACAGAAACACTTTAACCAAATAATATCTAGAGTCTAAAGGAAAGCCATTGAAATATGGAGTCCCAGAACTAGCAGGTGGCATGGTATTGACAGTTAAGGTACTGTACTCTCACATGATTGATCAAGGTTTGAGCCCTGGACGACCCTGCAACTTGGAAGTCACTCCAGGTGCATGTGCATGTGTACCCTAAATCCTGAAAGGAGAATGGAGAAGGGTTGTAGCATGACCAGCACCCCCCTCCCCAGCCCAGCCCCCCATTGGGGTGATTTCTCACTTTCTCACTCTTTCTCTCTCTCTCTCCCTCCTCCTCCCTCCCAAGCTTGTGCATACACCCTATAGCAAAAACTAAAAAAAAGAAAGAAGAAAAAGAAAAAGAAAGAAAGAAAGAAAGAAAGAAAGAAAGAAAGAAAGAAAGAAAGAAAGAAAGAAAGAAAGAAAGAAAGAAAGAAAGAAAGAAAGAAAGAAAGAAAGGAAGGAAGGAAGGAAGGAAGGAAGGAAGAAAGAAAGAAAAGAAAGAAGGGAGAGAGGGAGGGAGGGAGGGAGGGAGGGAGGGAAAGAAGGAAGAAAGAAAAAGAAAAGAAGCATGGAGCCCCTTTAAGTCCCTATACAGACTTAAGCATTGCTCATTTTGGTGATCTTGGGAGCTACTGCAAGAAGTAAAATATTGCAGATCTAAGCCAAATATCTACTGGTGCCTTTAAAACTGTCCAGGAACATTTTGCCCATTGTTTTTCCAAACATAAATATAGGCACAGGCCAGCAGGCTAATAATATTGAGGCTATGCTACAAAATAGGTCAAATAGAACAAAAACACAGTTTTTCCTGTGCGATAACCTGTTGGTATATGATGTCAAAATCAATGGCATTTTAATGTCCTATTGGATAAAAAAAGACAAGGAAAGCTAACCACATGAATGTAATGCTTCACATCATAAAAGAGACCTCTTGTTGTAGCATCAGGAAGTATAACCAGTTTGTAATGTAGTAGTCAAGAGAGGATTATAGAGAATTCCTCTTTTATACCTTGCCAAAATCTGAGCTCTGAGTCCCTTCTAATGAAGTATCTTCATTTATCACTCACTGAAAGTAAACAAGTCAAGTAAAGATATAGCCAATGTTTTTTTTTTTTTTTTTTTTTCTGTGGGAGAGTAAAGAGTGATTTGTGTCTTTTGAGTAGAAATATGTTTTGAAGGAAATAACTAGTATGTACTGCATTCTCTATGGCTAAATCGAAGGTATTAATATTGTGAAGACAATGGCAGAGTTTGTATGTTCTGTGTGTATGTGTGTGTGTGCACACGTTTCCTACTTATAGGGCTGTGCATTAAAGTGATAATTAAATCTCAGATTAAGAGGCCATCTATTTCGCTTCTTTTGTGGACAAACAATTCAGGTTTTGGGAACCAGCAGTTAGCGTAATGGCTATGTCGCTGGACTCCCACGTAGTCGACCACGGTTCGTGTCCCGGACCCGGTGGCTTAAAACTCACGCCGGGTGTGTGTGCGTGCGTGCCCAAGATCCCGAGAGGAGAATGGAGGAGAAGGGATTGTGGCGTGACCATCCCCCCTGAGGGGTGATTTCTCGCTTTCTGTCTCTATGTCTCTCTCTGTCTGGCAAGCGCACGCGCCCTACAGTGAAAATCTCTAAAAAAAAAAAAAAAACAATAAACAATTCAGGTTTTTTCTCTACTCATCCATTGATTTGTTTCAGAATGGAAGTCAATGGTCACATATTTTTAATGCCACTAATGGCTTTCCTACTTTTAAACAAATACCAGCCTTAACTCTTCTACTATAATTTTTTGAGGACTCACATTTATATATGTACCATATAATACATAGATGATTTATTCTTTTTTTTTCCTCCATTTTTTCCCTGGATTTAAATCTTTATCCAGATGTATCTTTTAAGATTTTTAACTCTGAAAATATTTCTCATTAACCTATGTTTTTTGCTTACTCCTTCATAAACAGTTCACCTTTATCAAATATCTTTAACCCTTTTCTAACACTTAACACAGTAATATGAGAAGA
Source organism: Tupaia belangeri chinensis (assembly GCF_000334495.1). Classification (NCBI taxonomy): domain Eukaryota; kingdom Metazoa; phylum Chordata; class Mammalia; order Scandentia; family Tupaiidae; genus Tupaia; species Tupaia belangeri. The sequence continues at coordinate 2,133,150 of NW_006159439.1, read as the reverse complement.
AACAGTTGCTCAGCATAATCTTTGATATGAAACAAAATGTGAAATGTAGAAAAAACAGGAGTAATAGCCCTTCTTCAAAGTAAGCTTTTTTAGGGGCCAGCAGATGGTGTAGCAGTTACATCACTGGGCTTCTACATGGCCAACCACGGTTTGAGTCCCAGACCCAGTGGCTTCATACTCACACTAGGTGTATGCGCATGCATGTCCAAGATCCTGGGAGGAGAATGGAGAAGGGATTGTGGCATGGCCATCTCCCTGGGGCAGGGTAGGGGTTGATTTCTTAACTTCCCTTTCCCTGTCTCTATCTCAAGCTCTTAAAGTGTAATAGGGACCAGCTGGTTGTACAGTGATTTAGATGCTGGACTCCCATATGGTTGACTACAGTTGAATCCTGGACCCAGCATTGGGAGCATGTGACTGCATGCCCAAAATCCCATGCAGGAGAAGGGATTGAGGCATAACCATCCTCCCTGGGGCTAATTTGTCACTTTTCCTCTTACTGTCTCTGCCTATCTCTCTCTCCAGAGAGTACACATGGCCTATGGCAAAACCAAAAAAAAAAAAAATTTTAAATATAGAACATTTCTTTCTGTGAAGGCTTACTTCAGAAAACACGATTTTCTGAAAGTTAATGATAATTATATAGGCCAATGAATGACTACTTAAAAACCTATCTTTGAGATTTTTTAAATTCTTACAAGTTTTATGTTTTTAATTCCACTTTCTCATTGAAAATTTTTCATAGTAGAAATCTCTATAAAAAAATTAGTTAATTAGTGTGTGTTTTTTAAAAGAATTATTTTGTTATTATGTTATTGAACTTTATTTATTTATTTACTTTAATTTGTCCAGAAAAGAACAGAGAGAGGGAGAGAAAGAAAGAGAGAGAGAGGTGAGAAAGCAAGCCGTCAGGTCCGGGACTTGAACCATGGTCGGCCATGTGGCAGTCCATTACCCTTAACCACCACACCACCTGCTGGCCCCCGTAGTGATTATTTTAAATTAAATGCTTATTTTCCAGCCATATGTTTTCTTATCTTTATTAACTGAAGGTTTTCCATATTACATGCAATTCTATTTTTTTGCTGGCTTTATTTAAGGAAAACACACTATCTCAACAGTTGATATATGTGAGGTATAAATTATATCACAAGATATCATCTGGCTGTTTGCCCTGTTTGTATGGTGAAAGCCATTTTCCTTCACCTGACCTGACAGTGAAGCACAAAGATCAAAACAAAACAAAACAAAACAACAAACCCAACCAAACATAAAAACACCCTGCCAACCCACATGTTAGCCAAAGATTCGCTTCTCAGACCCATTTTTCAATGGCAGTTTTTTATTTGTGGGTCTGGGAGAAAAGAGAGATAAAAAGCGGAACAACCAAAAACTGCTTTTGAAGAAAGAAATGTGATAATCATCTTTGCAAAAGACAAGGGAGTAAAAGGGCAGCACTCCAGAGGAGGAGCTAGCCTCCAGTTTGGACCCCCCCCCCCCCCCCAAATCCCACCCCTATTTGACTAAACAGTTTGGGGCAATCTGCAGTCCTCCCCTTCTTCGACTCAGAGACACAAGTTCGGACAACAAAGTAGGAATGGGGATCTAAAGCAAGGACTTGCCCTTGACCAAATTGAAACTGAATGGAAACAGTAGGGAATCTGCCATAAGCAGAGGCAGTGCTGACCCTGCTTTCCTCATTGCAGGTGCTTTTGTGAAACCTATAGCAATAAACTACGTTTTTTGGAGACAAGTCAAGCAAATTTACACTCAAAAAAAGATTTACCCCAAACCATGTAAAAGCTGTGAAGGCATTTTCAAAAGAGAGTTCTGTTTTTGACGTTTTGTTCCAACTGATATGGTCACTATTTTGAAGACAGATGATGGAGATATGTTAAAAATTCAAGCAGACTCTGGGGTCAGCAGGTGGCATAGTGGTTAAGGGCGCTGGACTCCCACATGGCCTATTGCAGTCCCAAACCTGATGACTTGCTTTCTCACTTTCTCTCTCTTCTTTTTGCTCTGTCCCTCTCTGGTCAAATTAAAATAAATAAATAAAGTTAAATAAAATAATTCTTAAAAAAAACAAGTTCAAGTGGAACCAGCAGTTAGCGTAATGGCTATGTCCCTGGACTCCTACATAGTCGACCACGGTTCCTGTCCCGGACCCGGTGGCTTAAAACCCACGTCGGGCACATGTGTGTGTGTGCCCAAGATCCTGAGAGGAGAATGGAGGAGAAGGGATTGCGGCATGGTCATCCCCTCTGGGGGGTGATTTCTTGCTTTCTGTCTCTCTGTCTCTCTGTCTGTCTGACCAGCGCACGCGCCCTATAGTGAAAAACCTCTCAAAAAGTCGCCCGGCGCCCGCGCCCTAGAGTGAAAAACCTCTCAAAAAAAAAAAAAAAAGTTCAAGCAGCCTCAGTCATAATTATCTTGAAAGACTCATAACTCAAGATTATAACCTAAAATTTTGAATCTGAATGAAACATTTTTCAAGCAACATATTTGGGGTTTAACAAGGACTTTCTTGAAATACTTCGTAATACAACAAAGTGAAAAAAATGATTACGGACAGTGGTAACACAGAAAAAAACAGGTTTTGAAGGCAGGCTTGCCTCTGTCCTCAGCTGCACAAACGTGGTAAAATTAATACCACTTCCCTAAATTCTATCCTATTCATGTATAAAGTGGGAAACAATGATCTACTTAAAGCAGTTGTGGTTACGGTTAAAGTAGCTAATACGAAAAGAGCCCTTCTCTGTTTCTGTGTCACCGTTACTATTATGATGAATAATGAAACTTCTTAGACATTTCTGCAGGCCATCAGGGTGGATATTTTGTGTCAAGAACCTTAAGTCAGCCTGTAAAAGCAATTCTAATCACATGGTTGTCTCATCCTACACTCCCGTAGTTCTTGCTTTGAATCTGTGGTGTCACGTGTGTATCTTTTAAAGGCACACTTTGTTAGATAGACAGATTTATTTTATAAAGGACTGCAAATATCTTCTTTAAGATACCAAATTTAGTCACTGCACAACTACATGATGTCAAGAACATCATGGACATTCGAGTATCAGAATATGCAGAAGGAAGCACTGACTTAAGAGGGTGGACCTATTTGAATTTTATTAGGACAACTTGCTAGCTCTGTGACCTTGGCCAAATCACAAACTGAACTTTCTCAGCTTCCAATTTTTTTAATAGGAAAATAGGAATGATAACTCTATTCAATAGTTTAGTTCATTTAATTATTTATATGAAGATCAAATGAGTTATTAACACACATTTTTCCAAATAATTATTTATTTAAATTTATTTATTATTATTTCTAGATTTGCTATAAGGCATGTGCACTCATCAGAGGGAAAGGCGGAGGAAAAGTGAGAAAGCAAGCCGCCAGGTCTGGGACTTGAACCACAGTTGCCTTAACCACCATGCCACCTGCTTGCCCTTAACATGCACTTTAAAAATTATTTAATTTGATGCCATTTTGAAGCATTGTTAGGCTTAACTTAACAACAAAACAAACACCCAAACGTAGTGCTTAGGGAGAATTAGATTTTTATTGGTAGCTCAGTTATCCTGTAGGTCAAATGTGCAACAGTTGTGCTTTTTGATACCCCTCTCATCAACAGAGACAATAAAAGTTCTGCTTATTTTCTGAGAAAAAACAAATAAGAATGGACAGGCCTGAGTGTTGTGATGCTCGTGATCTAACCCTCGTTCTGCTGTTTATTTCCTTTATAATTTAGAGCAAATATGTTACAGGCTTTTTACTTGAGTTTCATCACCTTTAAAATAATGGAGGTTAGGGGCCAACAGGTGGTGTGATGGTTAAGGTGCTGGACTTTCGCACGGCGAATGGCAGTTCAAATTCCAGACCTGACAGCTTGAAGATCATGCCAGGTGCACGTGCTTGCATGTCCAAAATCCTGAGAGAAGAATGGAAGAGAGAAGATTGCAGCGTGATCATACACCCGGGGGGACGATTTCTCACTTTGCTTCTCTCTGTCACTGGAGAGTGTACACACCCTATGACAAAAACCTAAAAATAAATAAATAAATAAATAAATAAGTTTAAATGCTGGTTATTTTTCCTTATATTGACATAGGTGGGCTATGTCAGTAGCCCTTTAACATCCCCTTGGCTTTCCCTGGGTGGTTTAGAACTTCTATTCTTACGAGTATGTATATCAGGGACATTACTATACCTGGTCTGCCTCCTTCAGTGGGGGTCCTAACCAGGGAAGAGATAATCTTAAATATCAATATTAGCCTCTCAATTCCAAGAAATGTCAGAGTGAGTGTTAATGATATTTTTATTTCCTAGTGCGTTTGACAGTAATTCCTCTTTCTATTGAATCAACATATTCATCATTCAGTGAAAGCGTTCTTATCCCCAGAATCACATTGTTTTAAATTCAGGTCTAAGATTTTGCCATGTTTGTTACAAATAAGTCTGCTTAAAACTACTTCAGATAAATGAGAGATAATTACCCATGTAGGAGCCTTTCATTGTTGAGAGGGCTGACATTTGTCTCTCAGTAATGCACTTGACAGATAGCATGCCCACGAGTACCATCTTCTATACCCTCCCAGCCCAGATTTAATCTTCACGTGAATGAGCGGTGATAAAGATGATAAGAGATAGGTTCATAATGTAAGTCAAACTGCTGAGCCATCACATTTAAATTTCTGTTTTGGCAAGTATGAAAAATAAAGCAAAATTACTTATTTCACTCTTCAAAGATTTTCATTTATTTAACTAACAAGTATGGTGACTGTTAATTCATTAATCCTGTTTTCGTTCTTCCTTCTATTGTCTACTTTTGAGTACTTATCATTTATTACTTGATTACTTGATAATAAGAGACAGGAAAAGGGAAACAAATTCAGCTGTTTATAATATTATATTATACTTGCTTATCTTTGTACTGAAAGAACTATCTGTGCTTAAGTCAGGATTTGAAAAAGTTATTCGTGGATTTTATTAGTGCTTTTAAAATTTCTGATGAAAGATACTGTTTTGTATTCATATATAAAAATAATAAAGCTAAAATGTCACACTCTCCATTCTTTCCTGCAAGTATAATTTTTATTAGAAGTTTGAGTGCCTTTTAAAACTCTTCTAATATTTGTCCACATGATATTTATATATCCAGAACTTTGGATAATATATAACATTTAGGATTAGGATATGGATGTGGTATTTTTCAAGTTGTATTTTTAATTTAATATTTGTTAGAGATCTTTAGTACAAGAATATCTTCTTTTAATAGCCACATATTATTCAACATAAGTAATGTGTTAGAGTGTGTTAAAGTTTATTTTTCCATTCTCCTCTTAATAAATATTTAGATTATTTCTAACTTTTTGATATTGCAAATGTTTCTCTTTTTCTTTCTTTTTTTTTTAAAAAATATATTTTCTAGAGGTTGTGTACACTTTCCAGAGAGAAAGGAGGATAGAGGGAAAACAAGAAAGCACCCTCCCATGGGGCATGGTCGTGCTGCAATCCCTTCTTCTCCTTTTGGGATTTTGGTCACGCATACACATGTGCCTGGCATGTTTTTCTGAGTCACCAGGTCCAAGACTCAAACCAGATAGTCAGCCAGATGAGCTCCAGCTGTTTTAAACACCAGGCCATGAACTAACTCAACAATCTTTCAATGAATATGTCTTTTCTAGCACATGTCAATATTTGTAGGACATATTTAAAAGCAAGTTTTTGAGCTGAAGAGTGTATGTACTTTAAATCTTATCAAATTACTTTCAAATAATGCCTACCAACTTATACTCTTACCACTAGTATGTAAGTCTTTCTCCTCACTCTCACAAGTATTTGATATTGTTAGTCTTTTTTTTTCTTTTCTTTTCTTTTTTTATTTTGAGAGTTTTTTTTGCTATAGGGTGCATGTGCTCACCAGACAGACAGAGAGAGACAGAGAGACAGAAAGCGAGAAATCACCCCCCCAGGGGAGATGACCACGCTGCAATCCCTTCTCCTCCATTCTCCTCTTGGGATCTTGGGCACGCACACACACGCTCCTGGCATGAGTTTAAGCCACCGGGTCTGGGACGCGAACAGCGGTCGACTACGTAGGAGTCCAGCGACATAGCCATTACGCTAACTGCTGGTCCCTGATATTGTTAGTCTTTTAATTTTTTGTAAATCTAGTAGGCAAAAATCTAATTAAAAATTTTTATATTCAATGTTTTTACGTTTATTGGTCATTTTAGTTTTCTGGTACTAATGGTTTATATCATTTTTGTTTATATTGTTTTCTTTAAATTTTGTATGTATGGGACCAGTAGGTGGTGTGGTGGTTAAGGGCACTGAACTCCCACATGGCCAACCGTGGATCGAGTCCTGCACCTGGTGGCTTACTTTCTTGCTTTCTCTCTCTCTCCTCTCTTATACTGCCCTTCTCTGGTCAAATTTAAATAAATAAATAAATAAATAAATTTAAATAAAATAATTCTTTAATAAATTTTGTTTGCATTATTTAAATAACTTTGTATACAACCTTGCCCACATTACTGCATTTGTTGGTTTATTGTTTGTTTTAATTTGCAAAAGGTATTTATAAATTCTGTGATTTTTATCTCTTGTGTGTGATATAAGCAGTTTCCTCCAATTTGCAGATTGATGTGGAACTTCGTTATTTTTGTTGTTGTTCCACTGTTTAAAATGATTTATGTAGTTTCAGCTACTAATTTTTAAATTTGCCCTCCATATTTTGTGCTTTGTATAAAGTCTTTCATTTTCCATAGTTTTTATTTTTCTAGTTGTATGGGTAATAAAATACTTCAGCTTATCTTGAACTTCTCAAATAGTGGATTGGACTGTACCCCTTCATTTTTCTCTATATCCAGAGAGAATACAAAAGTTTTCCATTAAAATTTAGAAAGCTTTTATTCTTTTAAGGTGGTATGACTATGACTTTTGACATACAAAAGTTTTGGTATGATGTCTTTTTCCACAGTATTAATAATAATGTAAACATTGACTATCATCTGATGTGTTTGACATAAAACAAAAGCTTCAGTAACTTGTGTAGGG
>NW_006159439.1:2097658-2126056 GCF_000334495.1 Tupaia belangeri chinensis | reverse complement strand
ATTGTAGTAACTGCACCCCCAAACCTGCTCTCTGAGTTGTTAGCCAAAGTGCTTAGGTATCTGCACTTTTTTCTTAATTCAACCATACTGATTTTAAATGTCATACAACTCATAGTCAGAAAATGATTTTAACTCATTGTTTGATGAAGTAATATATTTCAGATGGAAGTTTATTCATATCAATATTTTTTTCCTTCAGTTTTGTCAAAGCAGCATGCTTCACAAGTCCTGGTTAGGAAACGCCGTGCAAATTCTCTTCTTGAAGAAACCAAACAGGGTAACCTTGAAAGAGAATGCATTGAAGAACTATGCAACAAAGAGGAAGCTAGGGAGATCTTTGAGAATTACCCTGAAACGGTAAGAGTTCATAAAAACTATTGTGTTTGCACACCTCAACATACAGTTACAGACTGAGCATTTCCATCTTGAGTCTGGTTCCCTTGTGCTTCATTGTGAAGTTGTTGATTTTGTACATCACCTGCCACACATAACCACTGAAGCAGAGCAGAAGGAAGTGCTTTCAAAGGAAAATGGACTCAGGAAGATCTTATTGGTGATAACAATGTGTTTTGACCAAACTATACTTCAATTATACAATACTTCTCTATAAGCAATAGACCTCATGGTTTGTAAATATTTTCTTCCAACTGGAATTTGGTAGCACTTGGTAGTATTGGAAAGAAGTAGCACTGTGTGTATATATGTGTGTGTTTGTGTGTGTGTCTCTTTATTGTTATCACTGTGCTTTATTAAATCTCTCTACTGACAGTTCATTTTAATGAGAAACTAGAAAACAGGGCCCCCCTGTGGGACCATCAAGTGATGTGGTGGTTAAGGTGCTGGACTCCTACATGGCTGACTATGGGTTCAAGTCCTAGACCTGGTGGCTTGAAAATCATACCAGGTGCATGTCCATGTGTGCCCAAAATCCCAGATGGAGAATAGAAGAAAAGGGATTGTGGAGAGGCCATATTCCCAGGGGGTGATTTCTCACTTTCTCTCTCTGGTGAGTACACATGCTCTATGGCAAAAACCTTCCAAACACACACACACACACACACACACTCACACACACACACAAAACAAAGCAAAACAAAACAAAAAGAATAGTAGTGGGTTAAATGTTAAAGAGAAGTCCTAGAGACCAGAGAACTCAAGTTGTTATTATCTCATCAGGCTGTGATAAAACCTTCCACCCTGCTCCCAACTTTCCAGTCAGTGAGGCATGGACATGCCTTGTGTGTTCAGATAGACCTGGAATCTGAACCTGGACCCTCCTCATATGGCCCTAATATTGAACAGTGGCACTATACTGCTTATACCACCATGGCTGGAACTCACTATGTTTAATGTTTTAAAATTATTATTATTGTTTTTATTTGCCCTAAGGCACATGTGCTCACCAGAGAGAGAGAGAGAGAAAGCAAGGTCTTCCTTTGATGTCCAGACTGACCTCAAACTTGTGATCCCGCTACCGCAACCTCCAGAGAAGCAGAGACTGTAGCCTCTAATCAAAAGGGGAGTGAGGTTAAAGACTACAATGGAGGGGAGGAAAGAAAGGGAAGAAGAAAAACTTAAGTACTTCCTCCCCTCTGCTAATTCTTTTTTTTTTTTTTTAAAGTGATTTTTCTGCTATAGGGTGTGTGAACTCCTGGAGAGACAGAGACAGAAAGTGAGAAATTGCCCTTCACAGGAGGGATGGCCGCACTGCAATCCCTTCTCCTCCATTCTCCTCTTGGGATTCTGGACATACATGTACACACTCCCTACATGAGTTTCAAGCCTCTGGGTCTGGGACATGAACCATGGTTAGCCATGTGGGAGTCCAGTGACATAACCATTATACCATCTGCTGGTCCCCTCCCTCTGCTAATTTTAACATTGGTCTCATCGACAGAGGAAAAAGAAATGAAAGGAAAAAAAAAATACTTCTGTTTATTATTTTCTCTACTGCCCCGCCCACTCCCTGTCCACTTCCCTAAAACCTTAGTTTGTATTCTCAAACTTCACCCTATTACTTACATCCCCACCGTCTCCAGTATCCTTCTTTCACCATTGCATCATCACCTTTGAATCCCATTTGTTTTTGCTTATCCTCCTGACTTTTCCTCTGTAGATGACAACACTATTATCTGAATTACTTGGTAGGAGATCTCATCCTGATAAACCAGTAGTTAAGTGATGTGTTGGTATATATGCCAAGAGAAAAGAGTGAGGACTCTCTACTGGATCAAGGTATTTCTGTACATATTAGGTTGATACATTGAGTATGTTTCTGTGTAGAGACTCCAGTTCTTTATGAGATGAGTGTTCTTGTGATAGTAATTCTACATTTTAGATATGGATTAAGAATGCTTTTATAGACCAACCTGGGAACCTTATCATTAGAAATTTTTAACATTTTTCTCCATTTACTAAAGTGCATTTCTAACTCCAAGTTACTGAATTACAGATAAACTTTTGGAAAACAACCAACACATAAGTAAGGTATTATATGTACATAAGATGCTACAAGATAAATATTCACTTTAACTTAATTCAAGTTACGTCAGTGTTATTCGACATTGACTATGGTGTAATACTCATGACATAAAATGTATGACATGAGTATCTAATTTTTGTGGAAAAGTTAAAGGATTTACTTAAAGGGGGCATATATGATTACATTTTACATCTTAAATAGAATCTATTTTCAGGTTAGAAGCTTTTGAAATATTTAACTGATCAATTTTGCTTTGGGGTTAAGCATCCTATTGGTTTAATTTTACTATAATAATTATCTACCTGCTATATTTTACTATAGAAAAATATTATAAAATGAAAATGACAATTTATATGGAATTCATTTTCATCTTTAATATAAAGACTTATTATAAAATTAAGTGTTTGCTCATAATAAAATTTAAGTTACTGAGATATTTTTCTTTCCTTTTCTTCCTTTCTAGGATTACTTTTATCCAAAATACTTAGGTAAGTTTCAAATATCTCAATCACATAATTTCAGAAATGGAAGGGAACTTAGATATGTTCCAGTCTAACTCTCCACTCTTACAGTTTATGTAATATAATTTCATTGTCTTCAGAGTGAGATCTTTGTTTACATGCAGTTTTAATGTTTTTTTTTTTTTAATTTAAGGACATTCAGATATACTGTAGTGGTTCTTTAATTACCAGTGGCATTTTGATGTTTAGTCTTTTTTCATTCTGGTGTCTTTCTCATAAGCACTCAGTGGGCTAGAGCTCAGTTATCCGTGCCATGACAAATTCTGTAAGTAAATGAGTTTTCATGAGTTATCTCTTAACCAAAAGAAAGATCTCTAACCTCTCTAGAGATTATGGTGTAAATAAAAATTGTCTAAGTATTTATGGAAATCATTAACAATTTCTCTCTTCATGATGCTATTTTATCACTCCCTGCAGTATCCCATTCATGTTTTCTTTGTGGATATTATTCTGGACTATGAAGGACTGAGATTGTATTTCCACATCCACATTGGTTGATTAGAAGGTTACAATTAAATATCAATAAAGGTAACAAGGCTCCAGTTTGTTTTAAGCAAATATGTAGATATTTTATATTAATATTGCTTGGGAGAGTTGTCAGTATTCCAGACAATAGCAGTGGTGTATGGGCCCAGCCACTGTGTGGCACTGGCAGTTCAGGTGCTGCTGTGTGATGCTGGAGGCCATGTGGGAAGGCTCCAGATTTATTTTCTGGATATGCCTGGATGTTCTGAGTATACCCTGATCCTGGCTGGCTGTAGGGCTTGGGGGAGATTCATGGCATGAAGACCCTTTGAAACCATCTCTGTCTGTCTGTCTCTCTTTCTCTCATGAAGGAAATAAATGAACTTTTCACAAGTGGAGTATAAAGGTCAGCAGTGGTGGTCCAGGCACTGGATCCCACATAGACTACTGATTGGTTTGAGTCCCAGACCCAGTGGCTTGCGAAACACACTGGGGTTGTGTGTGTGCATGACCAAATCCTGAGAGGGAGAATGAGGAGAAGGGTTTTTGGCATGGCCATCCTCCCTGGGTGTGATTTCTCACTTTCCCTCTTTCTCTCTGTCTCTCTCCAGTGAGCACATGCACCCTGTGGCAAAAATCTAAATAATCTAAAACAACCACCCCAACAAAAAGTGTAGTATAATTTATATATTTTCTCTGATAATATTCTCTATAGATTGAGAACAGAAAGGTATGCTCTTCCTCCTCCTTTATGTTCAGAATATCCTTTATCTGTACATCTTTCTATCCCACTCTAATCCCAGACAACCGAAATGAAATGTACATCTTTGGTGAGGGAAAAAAGGTAGAAATGGGCTCTTATATACAATACAACTGTGCAGGTTAGAATTGTTAAAATAATTTTGCAAATAATGGTTTCTACTATGTTCTCATTTATCTTGAGAATTTGAGGGTTTAATTATAGTTTAGGGTTTTATTATTTGTTTATTTGTTTTTGTGTTGTATACTCATGCAGAGATCCTAGGGACCATGTTAAGATGGAGACTATTTTTTCTTTTTTTTGGAGAGGTTTTCACTATAGGGTGCGTGCACTTGCCAGACAGACAAGAGAGAGACAGAGAGATAGAAAGCTAGAAATCACCCTCCAGAGGGGATGCCACGCCGCAATCCCTTCTCCTCCATTCTTCTCTCGGGATCTTGGGCACACACGCACACACACCTGGTTTGAGTCCGAGCCGCCAGGTCCAGGACTCCAACCACAGTCAACTACATGGGAGTCCAGCGACATAGCCATTACGCTAACTGCTGGTCCCAAGATGGAGACTATTTATACCTTTCCCTTTTACTTTAGGGAGCCTTCCATCAAAATGATGGTATGCACTTCTATTTACCTTTCAGGAAAATCAACAGGCTAAGAACTCAGAACAACTGGTACAATTCGTAGAAGACCCTTTCAAAATATCTCTTGAAATAGCAACTCTTCCTTTTATCACTTTCTTTCTTTCTTTCTTTCTTTCTTTCTTTCTTTCTTTCTTTCTTTCTTTCTTTCTTTCTTTCTTTCTTTCTTTCTTTTTTCTTTCTTTTTTATCGTTATTATTTTTTTAATATATGGTGCATATGCTCATCAAAGTGAAGAAGAAGAGAAGGCACCCCTCATAAAGAATAGTCACACTGCAATCCCTTCTCCTCCATCTCTCCCTCTTTGTGGGATTTTGGGCATACACAGGTACCTGTTTTTCAATCTGCTGGGTCTGGGACTCAAACCATGCGGTTGACCATGTAGGATACTTCTGCCTTAACCAGCAGGCCAGGGAACCAGCCCTTACTTTTTGTGTCCCAGACAACTATAATCGTATTTGTAGCACTCTTGAGGATAGGACCCTCAGCTGTAATATAGTACATCTCAGTTTATCTTTGGTATTTATCTTTAGAAGGGTATATCATGACCTGTTTCTGTTCTTGGGGCTGCTGAGTGAGTTTTCCACTTGGTTTGCATAATTTCCAATTCAAATTTCTTTTCTGCAAGTCCACAAAGTTATTAAATCTTTATGAACTGTAGTTTTCTCATTTGTGAAATAATTTATCTAGTAAGTTTATAATAAGTAAAGTGAGGTCATGTTTCAAAGCACTTCGTAAACTATTTGTCATGCTTGTCTTCTTTATTTTTCCTCTCTGACTCTTCTATTCCCATTTTTTCTTTCTTCTCTGTGGCGACTAATGCCAAACTTAAACCATTTTCTTCAAATTTGTAAAGGGGAAACTATAAGAATCGATTATTAGGTGACATATATGTCTTTATATATGAAGATACAACATGATTTTCTAAAACTTTTGGTTACCATATCTGAAAAGGGCAATCGAATGTAGTTTTATATCCAAGAAAAATATCTGTTCTTTTGTAAAGTTACATATGGCTACTTTCTAAAACATACAAACATAAGAAGGATTTTGTAATGTTAAAGCAGAGAAGCTAATATCAAGGTTATCAAGCTTCACAATTTTAGGCAGGAATCTGAATATTTTATAATATAGATAATATATGGCTATTAACAATGATAAGCTTGCATTAAGAAGTATTAATCTTTGCTAAGAAATCTTAATCTTTGTTTCTTAAGGCCATGAGACCCTGTTTCTACCCCACAATGCTAGAAGATACATTCTTCTGATGACAGAGTACATTTGGTTAAAAATAAATAACATTTTAATACAGCATTATGTGTCTTGGAGAAGTTCCTTGGATAAAATGTTTTTCTTTTCTCCCTCCTAACTTTCTCTTTTCTGCCTCCACCCAATCTTCTTTTCTCTTTGCCTGTCTTACTTGGCAGCATGGTAGAAAAACAAAGTATAAGAAAAACACGAAAAAACAAAAACAAACCACAGGATATGGCCTCTAATCTCAGTACGAAATATTTCTAGCTGACTCAGGCTAAGCAAGTCGTTAAACTTTTCTGGTTTTGTATTTTTGTACATATATTTTCTAACTTGAGTGCCTTTGGAATATGAAATAAGTTATATGTAGATGGAATTTTTATAGAGTCCAACTTTTTTCAAATGTGAAATATTGTTATTTAATCAAACCATCCTATGAAACAAAAATAGACTGTTTATTCTGATTTTTTTTATTCGGATTTTATATTTTGCTCTTTTTAGCACAACATATGTGGTGAATTCCACTGTTAAATACAGAAGAAACTTGGGACCAGCAGTTAGCATAATGGCCATGTTGCTGAACTCCCATGTAGTCGACCACGGTTCAAGTCCCGGACATGGTGGCTTAAAACTCATGCCGGGGTTGGGAACCAGCAGTTAGCGTAATGGCTATGTCGCTGGACTCCCACATAGTCGACCGCAGTTTGCGTCCCGGACCCGGTGGCTTAAAACTCATGCCGGGGCTGGGTACCAGCAGTTAGCGTAATGGCTATGTCGCTGGACTCCCACATAGTCGACCGCAGTTTGCGTCCCGGACCCGGTGGCTTAAAACTCATGCCGGGGCTGGGTACCAGCAGTTAGCGTAATGGCTATGTCGCTGGACTCCCACATAGTCGACCGCAGTTTGCGTCCCGGACCCGGTGGCTTAAAACTCATGCCGGGGCTGGGTACCAGCAGTTAGCGTAATGGCTATGTCGCTGGACTCCCACATAGTCGACCGCAGTTTGCGTCCCGGACCCGGTGGCTTAAAACTCATGTCAGGAGCTTGTGCGTGCGTGCCCAATATCCCGAGAGGAGAACGGAGGAAAAGGGGTTGCAGCGTGGCCATACCCCTGGGGGGTGATTTCTCACTTTCTGTCTCTATCTTTCTGGTGAGCACACGCGCCCTATCGCAAAAACCTCTCCAAAAAAAAAAAAAAAAATGCAGAAGAAAGTGCCGTACATAAGTTAAAATTTTCTGTCAGTTAATATTTATATGTTAATGTCTAGTGTTCCTAATTTGGGAATTAAAATAAAATAGTGATTCTATCCCTGGTAAACATGACAACAGTTTTTTACTGTTTACTAATTCCTATACAGCTCATTTAAGGAGCTCCTTATGCTGAGATAAGGTCACTCAAGAAATTAAACCATTTGTCGTCCATACTTCCTGGACAATGTTTAGAATGAGTTTTAGAGGTTCAGAAAGCACTTCAGTTAATCTAAATGTCCATGCACTGCCTTGAAAGCATGCCTCTTGGAAGAAAAATACTCTGGGTTTTACTATATAAAAATTATTATAATTTGGGGTTTTATTTTTTGTTTGTTTTTGTTTTATAGACCCATGCAGAGATTCTAGGGACTATGTTAAGATGGAGAATATTTATACCTTTCCCTTTTTACTTTAGGAAGCTTTACATCAAAATGATGGTATGCACTTCCATTTACTTTTAGAAAAAATTAACAATTGGTAGAAGACCCTTTAGAAATAGCTCTTAAAATGGCTTTTAAATTATGCTCTTTGTTCCTATGATATGATAGGTAATTCTACCATTTATGTGGGCCTTTGAGAATGTCATGAGATGAAGTAGATGCTTCTGTTAATGCCAAAGAAACTTCTTGGGGAGATTACTAAACTCGGAGCATAAATGTGAACATTCGAAATCATTTTTTAGTTTCTAGCTCCTGCCAAGCTAGTAAATTGGCTCAGACTACTGACCCCCTCCCTTTGAATCATCTCTAAAGAAACAATAGGATTCCAGGCACTAGTAATAACAAAATGAAATGAAAACCAACAAGAAGTGTGAGAAACTCATGGATAGACTGAAGCTGGCTTGACCTGGCATGTGTGGGGGAGAACTGCGGTGCTGACTGCTGAGGCAGCAATGAGGACAGATTGGAGGATTTTAAAAAATGACCTAAGCTTTAAATCAAGTAAACATACAGAAAGTATAATAGACCAAACCCCAAGTAATAAGAATAAAGAAATAACAAAAATAGAATAGATAAGACTGAAATAGAAAAACAAAAGAGAGGAATATCAAAAGCAAGATCTCATACTTCTCATTTTTTTTTTTTTTAGGTTTTTGCTACAGGGCGCGTGCGCTCGCCACACAGACAGAGAGACAGAAAGTGAGTAATCACCCCTTGGGGGGATGACCATGCCACAATCCCTTCTCCTCCATTCTCCTCTCAGGATCTTGGGCATGCACGCACACGCGCCGGGCGTGAGTTTAAGCCACCGGGTCTGGGACACGAACTACAGTTGACTACATGGGAGTCCAGCGACATAGCCATTACACTAACTGCTGGTCCCAAGACCTCATACTTTAAAAAAGGTTCACAAGTTAGACTGGCTTCTGCAAGAATAATGAAGAATAATCACAAAAGTTAATCAATCAAAAAATCAATAATCAAGGAAAAAGAGTAAATGCCAGTATGCAAAGTACAGGATGGAAAAGAGAAATAAAGTACATTTGATGGGACCAACAACTAGCGTGATGCCTATGTCACTGAACTCCCATGTTGTCGACCGTGGTGCGAGTCCCGGACTGGTGGCTTAAACTCATGCCCGGCGCGTGTGCATATGTGCACAAGATCCCGAGAGGAGAATGGAAGAGAAGGGATTGCTGCATGGCCATCCCCCCTGGGGGGTGATTTTTCACTTCCTGTATCTCTGTCACTGTCTTTCTGGTGAGTGCACGTGCCCTATAGCAAAAACCTCTCAAAACAAAACAAAACAAAACAAAACAAAAAGTACATTTGCACACTTTCAAAAAGTGGACACCTGAGAAAAATATAAATCATCTATACTTTTGCAGGAAGCCGCAGAGAACTTGGTTACATAAATAAGTACTACACAATTAAAACTTCAGTCAAACTACCTATTTTCATAATTCTTCCACAGGTCCAGACTGAGATTGTTTTACAGATGAGTTCTTTCAAAATGAAGGAAATTCTTTACTTTTGTCTTATAAAATTGTCCTGGAAAATGGAAAAAAGACCCTATATCATGGGCTCATACCAAGCCTGTTGTAATCTTGACTCTGAAACCAAACAAGAACAACATGAGAAAAGAGAAAGATAAATTTCTCAATTAATCCTAAATAAAATAACCAATTTAACATAAAACACTTTAAAAATAATATCTCACTGGGCTGGATGGTGGTGCAGTGCTAGAATGTGATACTTTGTGAAGTAATCCCAAATGGAAAGGTTCTTGGTTCAAGCCCCATGATCCAGGGTTTGCTCAGACTTGGGTGGTAGAAGGTAGAGTCAGGGACCTTGTTGGAGTTGCTGTCTCTCTCTCTCTCCATCTCTGTCACTCATGGATAAAATAAAACATTTTTAAGTTTTTTGTTTTTGTTTAAACACACCATGATACAGTAGGGTATTATAGAAATTTATGAATAGCTTAACTGAAAATCGAACAGCATAGGTTTCTACATAAATACTACATTATTACCTCAGTTCATACAGAAAAAGCTGTTGATAAAGTTTAACACTTAATTATGATAAAAAAAATTTTTTTGTTGAACTAAGACTGTAAGAGGTTAAATATAGGATAACCATATAGTTTATCTTCCTAATTTTGACAATGTAGTTGGATTAATACTACATTAGATAAAAAAAAAAAAATCACCTGTGGGGTGGTGGTTAACGTGGCTGGATCCCACTTAGCCAACTGTGCAGTTTGAATCTTGGAACTTGTGGCTTAAAAAACATGCCAGGCTCATGTGCATAAATGCCTAAGATCCAGAGAAAAGAAAAAGAAGAGATTGCAGTGTGACTATTCCCTACAAAGAGCACTTTCTCACTTTCCTTTTCCCCCTCTGTCTCTCTTCTGCAAGCACACATACCCCCTAGCAAAGTAAAGAAAAAAATAGTATTGTTCTGAATAAACTGACATGTATGGTGATTCTAAAGATACACACATACACACACGTTAATACAGAAAAGAAAAAAAGAACAGATCTACAATAAACATTGTATCTAATAGGTAAATTTTAGATATACTGCAGTTTATGTTTGTGAATAAAAAAAGAAGCAATGCAAGAAGTTTAGAAAAATAATTAAGGGGTCATCTCGTGGTTTGGTGGATAACGTGGCTGGATCCCACGTGGCTGTTGGTGTGGTTTGAGTCCAGGAGCCTGTGGCTTGAAAAATGCCAAGTGCATATGTGTGCATATCCAAAATCCCCAAAGCAGGGAGAAATGGAAGAGAAGGAATTGCAGCATGACCATGCTCCATGGGAAGTGCATTCTAATGTCCCCTCTCTCTCTGTCTCTCTTCATTGAGCACATGTACCCTCTGTCAAAATTTAAATAAACAAAGAGAAAAAAAAGACAAAAGAAAAAGAAATAAAGCTTATGTAACTCTTAAGGGAAAATATATTACTTTCATTATTTGTAATTCATATGATATACCTAGAAAAAAACCAGAACATATAAACAAAGTATTACAACACATAATAGATTTATATAGTTCTAAGTCTACCCTGTAAAAATTTATAGTAGTTCATGTTTTACATCAGCAATAGCCCAGTAGACAATTAAAATATGATGCCATCCATGATATTAGCACATCTCATAAAATATCTAGAAATATCTTAAGTATACATAAAAATCTGTATGGAGAACATTGTAAAACTCAAAGTAAGGACACAGAAGATGAACCATTGGTTCCTGGTTATGTTGACATTTCCGACAACCCAGTAAAATCATGGAAATGCCAGTACTCTAAGTACAGGATAGAAGGGGGTCATCTGAGATGGCTGAGTGTCCACAGATGGCTCCTACTCTAACAGAGGCAGGAAATCAGCATGTGTGACAATGAAGCAAGGCTGGGGAGTGACACAAGGAAGAGTCCATGAGATAAGAAACGCAGATGACCTAAAAGCTGAAAAAAGCTAGGTAATGGATTTTTCCCTAGAAGGCCTTAGGAGGAAGGAAGCCCCGGCTGACACTTGGGTTTTCAACTTCTGATCTCAATAACTATAAGTGAATACATTTGTGTTTAAAGCTACTGTTTGTTGTAATTTGTCACAGCAATGATAGGAAACAAACACATTCTGACTTCCCATTGTATGACCCTTTGAATCTGTGATAAATTGCATTTTCTAAAGATGCGCAGAAGTCTCTCCCACCCCACTTTCTCTTCTGCGATGTCATTTTGCCATCCCCTCATTGAGGGGTAGTCTGTGTCTGTCTCTATTCCAACCCCCTTGAATCGTGGTGGACTCTAGGACTGCTCTGATCAAAAGAATAGGAAACGGGAATGGGGCCGGTCACTGCTGTGGTGGTAAAACATGATGTTTTGCTAGGCTGACCCATGTGGATGATTCTGGATTTGTGTCTAGAGACATCCCTGAGTGTACTGGACACATGTATGCCCAAGATCCAGGGTTGCCTGAGGCTTTGGGACCCTGCTGGGGGCACTTTATCTCTGTTTCTCTTTCTGTATCTCTGTCTTTCTTGCACGTGAAAAAATAATGAAATAACCTTAAAAACATTACAAAGTATATTGTGAAAGTGATACATTGTCCCTTAACCTTGCTGGGAGCTTCTGCTTTCTCCCTTTGGGAAGCTAGCTGCCATGAAAGAAGTGCTACTTTAAACGAATGGAATAGGTTACAGAACAGCAACCGGCTATACTAAAGAACACTGGTGACTAATAGGTACTTTCAAAAACTCCAGTAGAGCAAATTTCAAATATGCACAACATAATATAACAATAAAAGTTGGAAATGATGAATATGCTTATAGCTTTTATTTGTATATTACACATTGTATACATGCTTCGAAAAACTGAATTGTATCTCACACAAAGATGTACAACGATTATATGTAAATCAGAAATTAGAATAAAAATTACAACAACAACACAAAGACCAGCATGCTAATAGAAACTCAACTGCATGGAGAGGCCCTGAAACATGGTTTGCCATATAGGGAAAAAGATGCCAAGAGCTGCCAAGACATATGAATGAAAAGCCACCTTGAAAGTGGGTCCCTTAGCCCCTGCAATCCCAGCTGATTCTACTTGTGCAGCCCAGCCAAACCCTTCCCCACATAAGTAGCAAAATAGAATAATTGTTTAAGCTACTGATTTGAGGGATTGTTGGTTAAGAGACAAAGGATAACCAAACATCACCTTTTTTTAAAAAAATAAGTTGTTGACTGTGAACACTGAAGTGATCCTTATACTGTCTTCAGTGGCTAAGAAATACGTTTTAGGCACCAAATGATCTTTAATTACCTCAAAGTCTCTACATATTTTAACTCTAGTATTTCAGCTGTTATTTCTCAGCTTGCTAGAAATATCTGACAAATTGATATATTTAATTTCACACTGAGTAATGGTGAGAAATAAAAGGAATGAAATAAACCTGATTTGTAATATTGAGGCATTATACAAATGTTATTGTGTTAGTCTTTATGCAACATCAGAAGAATCGGAAGTTGCCTATAGCAACCAGAATCACTAACTCATTCTATTGGCTTAATTTTGCACACTTCGTGTATCAAGCTCTGGTTTACAGGGTTGAGGATAACATTACATTTCTGTTATAGAATTAAAAATGAAGATTTATGTGATAATAATTTTCCCTGCTAACTCAAGTTTCTTTTCACAGTCCTGAAAGTAAGATTCTTCAAAGAGAAAAAAGTAGCATGAATTTATTTTTATAATTCTGTATTTAACACACATTTTCAGATGATCTTTGATTTTTTAAGTTTTCTAAAAGCATTATGAAAATACTTAGGGTTGACATTTTGAATCTGAATCTTGTAAATCCACAGAACATACACATCCTATTTTTTTTCAGGTAATTTCTACCATTAATTCAGATCAAGTAAGTGTGTTTCCTCTAAAATTACTTTTGTTCTTATTTGCAGGTTGTCTTGGCTCTTTCCGAGCTGGATTATTCACTCCTGCACGTCAGTCAACCAATGCGTACCCTGACCTGAGGAGCTGTGTCAATGGTAGGCACCTCTATCACGGTTTTGGGAAGTAAACAACCAGAATGAACACTGCGATGGAGCAGACCCAGGTTAATGTAAACTGGGAGTACACCCATGTTCATGTAAACTAAGGTTTAAAAATCAACCAAGGAGCCATCCAAGGTTTTAATGACCAGCAAGGGCGTATTTGCAAACTGCCTTTGAAAAAAATGTGTTTTGTTTATAAATGCTGCTGTTTTACTCAAAATGAAGTTTTCACTTAAAATTTTAGCTGAACCTTGCTTCTTTCTCAGTAAGCTTTAGGTCATTGACTTCAGTTTTTACTCCCAGCAGCTCTATTTTTGCTCTTGTTGCATAATCATATAATCTGAGCAATCAAATTAACGTTCTTACTTTGAAGTTTACATAGGGCCTTGTTATTAGATTATTATTCTCCCAGCTGAGAGTTAATGAGGAACAGGGTAAAACTGCAAGATATAATTTGGGATGTTTGTTCAGTGAATATTTTACTTGCAGTGTTGGCATTATATATAGCTAATCATTTATCTGTATTTTCTTTCACATAAAGTGGTCGCAATTTCACAGAACACTGTACTTGAATGTATATATTAAATTTATATTTTATTCTTTTTAAAAATTTACCAAGTGACAGAAAAATAAGTTTGATTAACAATCTCCTATTAGCTTGTTTTCTAACATTTTAATCAGTTACCTGATTTATTACCACTTTTCACAATCCTTGATGATTGTATGAGAACCTTTTTGAAGAATTCTGGACTCAATTAGATTTTGGCTAGGTAATATATTTATTTAGAAAACATTAGAAATTTCCCCTAGTGAACTTAAACAAAGGGAATGTGTTAGAAGAATGGGAAGAACTTGCACAGTTGACTAGGAGGGGTCAAGAAACAGATAGAGGCCAGCTGACGTGCGGCAGTTAAGACAACAGAATTGCATGTGGCCGACTGTTTTGAGTCCTGGACCTGGGGGCTTGAGAAACATGCCTGGAACATGTGTTCAAAGTCCAGAAAGGAAGTAAATATGGAGATTAAGACATTGTACGTGACCATGCTCCACCGGGAGGAGGGAAGGGGTGCTTTTTTCGCTTTCCCTTTCTCTTTTTCTCTCTAGCCAGCACATGTGTCCTCTAGCAAATTTTAAAAAAGAAAATAAAAGAAACAGGTGTGAAATGCAGGAATCAAGGACCATTGCAATGCGTAGTGAGGGAAGAGAGACAATAGCTAAATATATATATATAAGCACATCATTTAAAATAGCCATCACATTGTCAACCGTGGTTTGAGTCCTGGACCTAGAGGCTTGACAAACATGCCGGGGAGGCTTGAAAATCATGCCGGGTACATGTGTGTGTGTGTGTGTGTGTGTGTGTGTGTGTGTGTGTGTGTGTGTGTTTCAGTGCTCTGACATTTTATGAAGAAAAAAAACAAGGCACTAGAACTGAGGTTTATAATTTTTTTTTTAAAGAGAGAGATTTTTGCTATAGGACACATGTGTTCACTGGAGTGCTTGCCAGAAAACATATGTAAATTACAGTTATAAAAGTGTGTATATATTTGCAATATAATAATTAATTGTTTACAAAATACTAAACTTTTCTCTAATGGACTGTTTTATAAAAAGGCATTATTTGAAGGAAAGAATTGTGATTTTTTTTTTTTCCAGATTGCTTATAGGTATCATGGGTAAGATTTCTATTGAAGGACACATTCGTTTTATTTTGGCGCGGCAAAAAAAAATGAAATAGATGTCTGTTTTTTTCAGCCATTCCAGACCAGTGTATCCCTCTGCCATGCAATGAGAATGGATACCTGACCTGCAAAGACGGCCAGGCTACCTTCACTTGCATTTGTAAATCAGGTTGGCATGGAGAGAGGTGTGAATTTGGTATGTACAATTAATCCACTGGCTCATCTGGTTCAACCTACTAAAAGTCTCTGATGGATGTGTTTTTACTTCAGAAATAAATTATATGTCTCTTTTTAGATATAAATGAATGCAAAGATCCCTTAAATATAAATGGAGGTTGCAGCCAGATTTGTGATAATACACTTGGAAGTTACCACTGTTCCTGTAAAAGTGGTTTTCTTATGCTTTCAAATAAAAAAGACTGTAAAGGTAAGAGTGATAAGGCTGAAAAGGTATTTACTCTAAGAGAACAAAATTCAGCTACGGGAATTTCCCCAGGAAATTTTTGCAACTCTGTGGTTGGAACTGCTTATAGTAAACCTGTACTTTTTACTACTTTGAAGCCTTGTGATACTATAGGTCTGCCTTTTAGTTTGTAACAATGATTGGAAGGGTATTTGTTATTTCCTTATTGTGTGTGTGCACATGTGTGTGCATGTTTCAATAAAGAATTTCATTACAAATAAAAACAGAAAAAGGATTTCACTATTAAGTGAGATTTCAGTGCAGATCTTTGCATACTGCAGACTTTGCAAAATCATTGTTTATCCTGTGTTTTTAGATGTTATAAGATTATTTCCTTTATTCCAATAAGATTAAACAGCTATAGGATCAGCTCTGGCAGCACATACTGGTGGACACTGCTTCTCGATAGGCTGAGATGACATGGGAGGCCCGGATTCAATTTTCTGTCCATCTAAAAGGCCAGGTGCAATGGCACACGCCCACAGTGCCAGCTGCTTGGGAGATCGAGGCAGGAGGATTATGACATAACAAGACTTTGTCTTGAAAACAAACAAACAAAACAGGTGGGGGGGGCAGATGGTGTGGTGGTTGAGGCACTGGACTCCCACGTGGACGACTACAGTTCAAGTCCTGGAGAATCACACTGGGCATGTATGCATTCATGCCCTCCAGGAGGCTGGAGAAGGAGGGATTGCAATGTGGCCATCCTCCTAGGGGGTGATTTCTCACTTTCCCTCTCTCTCCTCTGTCTGGGGAGCACACATGCCCTATGGAAAAATCTAAAAAAAGAAAAACAAACAAACAAAAAAACAACAAAAACTACCATATAAATAGTTATACAAAGAAACCCACCACAGTCTTTAATAATCTCTTTCATTGCTTTATTTAATCTTTCTTTTTCAGATCTCCAATATAAACTCTTCATCTTGTACCTTATTTCCTGTTGTAGTTTTGGGAAAGATGAAGACGACCTGATTTTCTTTATATTAAGATCACATCATTGGTCACACTTTTTTTTAGACTTAAAGAAACCATTTCTGTTCACCTTTATATTTTTAATTTGCGACAGGATGCGTGTGCTTGCAGAAAGAGACCGAGAGAGATAGGGAGAGAGAAAGAGAGAGAGAGAGAGAACGAGAAAGCATCCCCCTGGGGAATGGTCACACTACACTCTCTTCTCCATCTCTCGCTCCTTCTGGGATCCTGGGCGTGCACACACACACACACACACACACACACACACACACACGGCATGTTTTTCAAGCCTGTGGGTTCGATACTCCATGGGTACAAAGAGCTGTGGGAGATTCAGCCGCCTCAACCACCATGCCTCAGGCTGACCCTAGTTTAGCTTGTCAACAAATCATTTTCCTACTGTATCTCTTTTGTTTTTATTTCCCCCTGTCTTCTACACTTCTACATTTTGAACTTTTTCTCTTTAAATATCGTCCTTTTCGTTTGACTGGTTTAGCTGCTTTAGTTAAATCTTCAAATATTCGTGCTAAATGTATAGATAAATAAGACAAAACATTCCAGCCTAGAGTTGAATTTTGCCCTTAAAAACTAGAAACAGTTTTAATGTGGGAGTTTTTCTTTCCTCCTCCTCCTTTTCCTCCTTCTCCTTTGTTTTGTCAAGAGGTTAAAAAAAATCAGTAAGTTAAAACATAAAGTTTTCTTGTTCAGCTCTGTATGTTTTAATAAATCCTCAAATTAGACTCATTCAAGAAATAGTCTGTCCCTTACTACATTATAGTTTTTTTGTGTGCTATACTTTGCTGTCATATTACATAAAGTGTAATTAAGTGATTCTAAATTGAACTATATTAACTAACAATTTCTTCACAACCGTTATCCAATTTGTGACAATATATTGTTCAAGTCTGTTTATCTGAAGGTCTTTTTGAGTTTAGATATTTAGACTATGTTATCATTAGAACACCAGTTAAAGAAAATCACCGTAATTCTGGATACCATATGCATTCTATAAACAAATAGGACCTATTCTACATTTACATATCCGAATACTCTGTCCTTCTAAAAAAATTATGAATATTTAAATTTGAAAGTGTATTTTATTTCATATCTTAGGTTTTTGTCATAAGGTGTGTGTGCTCACCAGAGAGAAGCAGAAAGAGGCAAAGGGAGAAATCACCCCCCAGGAGTATGGCCATGCCTCAATCCCTTATCCTCCATTCTGCTTTCAGGATTTCAGGCATGCCCACACCTGTACCAGACATGATTTTCAAGCTGCCAGGTCCAGAAGTTGAAATGTGGAGCATGTGGTAGTCGAGAGACTTCTTAACCACCCCATGCCACCTATTTACCCTAAATAAAAAAGTATTTAATTCTTATCTGTTGAGTTAACACACACACATACACAAAATGTTCTTTCATAAATAAGAATGTCAGACCAGCTTATGGCCTCGTGGTTGAGGCAACTGGATCCCATATAGCTAAGAGAGTGGTTCAAGTCTTGGACCTGGTGGCTTGAGAAATGCCCGAAATTCAGAAAGGAGAGAGAAATGGAGGAGAGGAATTATTTCGTGGTGTTGTGACCATTCCTCCTCATTTGGGAGGAGTGTGCGTGTGCTTTCTCCTCCTCCTCTCTCTGTTTCTTTTTCTTTCTCTGGCAAGTGCATATACTTTCTAGCAAAGAAAAAAAAAAGTTCCCCGATTACTAGAACATATGTTTTTTTAAATATTTTTCATTTATATAGTACTTTATACATGATTCTTAAGTGATATAGACCTGTTAGAAGAATATTGTATAAAACTATTACAATTGGGACTTTTGCCAAGACCTGTATATGTTTGGTTGGGATCAAGTTGCTAATAACTGTCTAAAAATGAACACAATAAAACTTTTCATCAGACATTAGATGTCAGTGTAGAGTCAGAAAATAATCTAAACTCATGTTATAGAAATAATTCCCTGCAGTATGCTTCAAACTAATTAATTTTAGTCAGGTATTTTTACTTTCCTTTGAAAATAAATAGTTCTTTATTAAAAATTAAATATTCTATTTTTAATTAATTAAAGGTTCAATGAATTTGAAAGAAATCATGCAGAGATTCCTTAGACCCTTTACCCAGTTTCCCTCTTTCTGTATACTGTAGTATAATTTCATATCACAGTGTCACACTGAGGAGACTGACGTTGTCATAGTTATGATATAGAACAATTCTCTTACCACAGGGATTAATTCCATTATTTTTATGCATTACTCTATTTCAAATAGAGCAATGTCTAAAATACTAGTCTCTGGGAAGAAAACTGTTTTCTAGAGTAGGAAGTATATTTCCACAGAGCTAGCTGTGGTAATTTAATGCTCTGAGATACTGGACCCACACAGGAAGCTCCTGGGTTCATTTCTCTGTATACGTCAGTCATTTGTGTGTGTGCCTGTGATCTGAATTGGCTGAGGCCGGGAATGGATCATGGCCTGGGAGCCCTGTTGCAGGTTCCTGTCAGTCGGTCTGTCTCTCCTTTCCTCTCTTCTCTCTTTCATGAAAGAAATAAACTTAAAATATATACACTTTCAGTTTGATTTTTTTGAGGAAAGTACAGATGAGAAAAAAATCACTAATAAGTACACCTTCCTTGAGCTACTTCTGTTACTTTTCTTGTTTTTCTCACATATGCTTATCTAGTTGCAACCTGTATTTTGTCTCTTGTTTTACTACACAATAAAATAAACACATTTGAAACTTCTCTAATATTAATCTAACACTAAAGTTTATATTAGATTAACTGTGGCTTTGAGACCTTACTCAATCCCATTTTAAATTAGAGTCACTATTGAATACTTGAGGCAATAATAATAGTATACACAACAGACATTGTCCATTTCCAAAGGAACAAGGTAAAATAAGCAAACCAGTTTTAAAAAATATGTGACAGTATAGAGTGAATCAACCTTTTTTATTCCTTTCTTTATCCATTGACAAGAGTGTGTGTGCTCACCAGAGAGAGAGAGAGAGAGAGAGAGAGAGAGAGAGAGAATGAGACAGCACTTCCAAAATGGGCATGATCATGTCAAAATCCTGCCTACTTCACTTCTTCATCCCATCAGGATCCTGGTACACCCTTCAAGCTGCCAGTCAGACTGAACTGTGACTGAACTCCTGAGATTCAGCTTCCAATGCACAGCACTTAACATTGTGCCACAGATTTCAAAGAAGAGTGAATTTACTTTTAAGACCATATTTCAGAAACATATATTTAGGATACATTTGAACACTATTTTAAAAATATAGTTGAACTTCTAATTATCTTCATACTGTAACCTGGTAGATATGAAAATAGCTGAAGCCATCCCCTGCTTATTTTTATAGCTACAAAGGAATATGGCAAACATCAGTCAAATTCCCTATACATTCTGGACCAACCCCAAAGCTCAGTGGTTAAGAACCATGCATAGAAAATCAGGTCCCACGTGACTGACTATGGTTCAAATCTTGGCTCTGGCAGCTCGAAAAGCATGCCAGGTGTACTTGAATGTGTGACCAAAATCCTTATAGGATGGAGAAATGAAGAAAAAGGACTGTGGCATGATTATGCCCCATTGGGGAGTGCTTTTTCTCTCTCACCCTCTCTTTCTCATGAGGGCACATGACCTCTGGTATAAAAAATACTCCCTATGCATTTGCATAAAGAATATATTTGGTGAACTAAAATATGATCATAAATTTAATATTTTATTATTCATGAGAACTTTGTTTTTTTCATTATATGTGTTAAGTTATATACAGAAAACACAAATGATGTGTTCTTTGCTAGCATCTTCTGGTGTGGAAAATGTGTTTTTAATATAGCGGTTTTATTTACAGACATAGATGAATGCTCTATTAAGCCAAGCATTTGTGGCACAGCTGTGTGCAAGAACATCCCAGGAGACTTTGAATGTGAATGTCCTGAAGGCTACCGATTTAACCTCAAGTCGAAGTCTTGTGAAGGTACAGTGGTAGTGTTAATCACTGCTGACGGTGGGGAGGGCAGGTTTGAATCCAGAACTGCTATTTTAAAACATTGGTTTTGTTTGGCACCAACAATCAGATTTTCTATTCTATGATATTAACTTGATCACTTGTATAATCATTGGCTTCCTTCCAGAGTAAAATATGTAAGACACATGGTCTTCAGGTTTAGTGTTATGTACTCCCTTTGGCTTTCTCAGCTACATAGGAACTAGAGACCTATAGGTGTGATAAAAGCAAGATAAATATATTTTCACACCCCTTAAATAATAGTCAAAGATATAGAGAATTTCAAACTGGAAGGAAAAACACGTACATACCAAAGAAATATGCAGCTCAAAAATTGCATGACACAGTGAGCCTGGTTACAGTGAAAACATTAGGTTTTATTCTTAGTTTTTCATTGATTATCTGTGTCTATCTAAGCCAATCATCTATTCTGAAATAGAAAATAACTTAGGTCTCTTGTCTTGTCATAACCAAATAATAACTGAGCTCTAGAAATCTGAGACATATTGATCAGTAATCCAGAACCTGTAAATCTGGGGTAGCCCCTGGTAGGTGCCATGACTTCATTTGACTGTAGTGTAACTGATGTATGTAACTCAGGTAACCAAAGCTTGTTAGCTTTTTTTTTTTTTTTTAAATCATGATATATATAAATTCTTTTATCCCTCCTTTAAATTCTTTAAAACCTCACAGTGAATTTAATACCATGACTAAAACTAATCAAATCAGTAATAATTTTCTGTTGTGCCAATATACAACATACAGCCACTATTCCATGGCATTAATTACATTGGCACTGTGGTGCAGCTGTCACCACTGTCTACTTCCAAAACTTTTTCATCACTCCAGACAGAAACTCTTGTAACCATTAAGCAGTAAGTTTCTTCTTAATCGTTAGCTTATTAGAGGTAAACTCCGGTAAGCACTAATGTGCTTTTCTCTGTGACTTTGTAAAGATCAATAAAGTTTTTAGAACAGTTTTTTTTTTTTTCCAACTGTGAGTGCTCCTTTTGAGGTTTTGATGTCTTACCTCCTCATGCATTCACCAAAATAATTTCTCTTCTATACACTCTATCTATTCTCCCATTAGTCCTACTGGGAGTTTCTTCGATAAATCATAAGTATTTGCAGATTTATAATGAACCAACCTCATTGTGTCTATTGTTTTATTCACTGAATGATAGCTTTTTTTTTTTTCATTGCTTCTATTGTAGTTTTATTCACTGAATGATAGCTTTTTTTTTTAAATTTTACATATGACCACACAACTGTATATCACTTTAATAACAGTTCATGTGATTCTAATGCTGTTGAGGACTCACGAATTTGGGGAGATTTATTTTAAAGCATTTACTACTAACTTGCATGTGATAATAGCATTGATGAATCTGGGGGGGATTTTAAGATCACAATGTGCAAACAACGCCAAGTGTCAAGGCTCTTACCTGGACTTTAGCTCAAAAACATCATTACAGTTTTTCAGGAATGATTTTCACAAAAGAATGTTATCAAGGATCACATGGAAAATGTCACAATTTAGAAGGCTAAGTTTTTTTAATTTAAAATAAGATAAACACACATGTCCTTAAATTTATTGCTGTCATTAATTTTAGCACTATGGAAAGTCAACTATTCTTAATATTGGTATTTAACCCCAAATGCATTAATTTTAATTAAAAGGGGTCATATCTTCCCTTCCCTTGCCTTTCCTTTTCTTCCCTATCTTCTTCCCCTCTCCTCTTCTTTCCATTTCTTCTCTTTCCTTTCTTTTTTGCCTTCTTTTGTAAACAGCAAAAAACTGGGCAGTCATCCCAATGGAATTCATATAAACAGTTGAGGTGCTCAATGTTGTTTTTTTCTTTAAATTCAAAATCAGAATATTAGTATAATCATTATACTTTTATTAATTATTAACAAATGGATAAAAACAATAAATTGATAAACATCAATAATAAAGTATAAGAACTGATCATTATTAATTAGTCTATAGTGTGTAAATAAAGAAAAGTTACATTTGTAACTCATTTACATTTCTATGTCAAACATTTAACGGTGTTTGATGTCTTAGGAATTTCTTTCTCTAAGAATCTGTTGTCATCGATTATTTCCTACTAAAATTAAAATATTCCTCCGCCTATTGGATGGAACATTTAAAGGATATTACAATTTCTTGTCTTACCCCAGATATAGACGAATGCTTCGAGAACATGTGTGGCCAGCTTTGTATAAATTACCCTGGAGGTTACGATTGTTTTTGTGATGGAAAGAAAGGATTCAAACTTGCCCAGGATAAGAAGAGTTGTGAGGTAAACATTTTTCAATGCTAAACTTCTCTTTTCTAAATGAGAGCTCTAGGTACGTTTTTTTCAGGTGTTCTGCCATAGTTGCTGTCATTTTAAACTGACCATGAGTCATGATCTATTTACTAATTATGGCCATGTAAATCATAAACATTGGGGTTAATTAGTGGCTGGACACAAAAGGCTTCAGGGTCAGTTAGGGACGGTCCATGTGTAGTCTGTATGTTTACAGAATGCGAAGTGGAGGCTTACTTAAGAAACTAAGAAAATCCGAGGTTCACTCTCTTTTTTGTGTGTGAAACGACCTTCCAGAGCAACTTCTGTGTAAACATTTTTCAGTTTCTACCTTTCTCTGTCCCAGTCCAACAAGTCTGATCCGCCTTAAGCAAGTTAGTACATGTAAGAGTAAACTTTTAGTAAACTCATAAACTTTTAGGAGGGAATGGCATTGTCAGAATATGATTTAGTGAGGTTTAATTAAACCAGAATTTAGAGAGGTAGATTCTGTTCATCTCAGTCCTCTCAGAATTGCTTTTAACTACTCAATTTAATGCATAATTATCCAGAAATTGAATGTCTGGGGTATGTTCTAGTTTTTCTTTCTTTGAAATGAGTCAACATTCGGAGTCTCTTTTTTCTTTTTAAAAAATAAGTATCACATGTTAGATTATCCTTCCAATTCTTGCCTTCCTTCCTCCCTTCCTTCCTTTCTTCTTCCTTTGTTTGTTTGTTTCTTTCTTTCTCTTTCTTAACAAATGAGGGGGAGTTGTATATGATTGTCAGGCAGACTGAAAAATAATGATTTAACTGTGTATCCACTTACCTCTATATCTGTTGCCAAGACAAGGCTGGTATATACAAAAAAATGTAATGTTCAGTATTATGCTACCTACTTGGTGAAGGAAGATAAAGAAAGCTAGCTGGCATATGTACTGACTTTGATTCTATGCAGTTAAAGTGCCATGCTGTGCCAGTATCTACTTTATAATTTAGTCTCTTAAATTTCACTATCCATAATAGTTACATGTCACCATCTGCCTTGAAATAGACTTGTAAAAGTTCCAAGAGGAAATAAATATTATTTCTGAGCCTATATTTAATAAAATGCTATATATACAATTCTCTTCAAAATATTTTTATTTTTTTTTAGAGGGATTTTTGTATAGGGCATGTGTGCTTGTGGGAGAGACCGAGAGAGAGAGAGAGAGAGAGAGAGAGACAGAGAGATAGGAAGTGAAAAATCACCCCCCAGGGAGGATGGCTACGTTGTAATCCCTTCTCCATTTTCCTCTCAGGATTTTGGGCACACATGTACACATGTTTGGTGTGAGTTCTGAGTCACCTGCCAGGTTCAGAACTAGAACCACCGTGGACTATGCAGGAGTCCAGTGACGTAACCGCTACACCATCTGCTGGTCCTTTCAAAATATATTTGGACGTGCATAGGAACTTATCTTTAAAAAGCTTTTTCTTTCAATGTTTGTTTTCACTCTTAGGGAAAAAAATCAGTTAGCGACATGGTGGTTAAGGCAGCTGGATCCTGCATGGCTAACTGATCTGTTCAAGTCCTGAACCTAGCAGCTTGGGGGACATGCTGGGCGAGTATGTGTGTGTTCATGCCCAGGATCCCAATAGGAAGGAGAAGTGGAGGGAAAGGGATTGCAGCGTGACTGTCCCCCATAGAAGGTGCTTTCTCTCACTCTCGCTCTCCAGTGAGCACAGGCATTCTCTGGCAAACAAACAGAAACCTTGATACTAGATGTAGTGACTCTAAGTCATTTTCTAGTAAATTCTTTGGAGACTAAGATAGGAACTAACATTTATTCCTTCCAAGTTTTCCAGTATTCCTTTATCTACCACTTTCTTACTCAGAAAAGTTTTGTTTAACAAATGTTTGAGTAAATGAATGAGATGCCATTTTGTAGTCCAAATAAAAATAACTCAGATATAATTCATGGAAAGCATCATACCTGACAGTTAATGAAAGGGAGCTATATGTTGGTCCTTGAAGAAAAAGGTTATGTTTAAGAATGTTTTAGCAGAGGAGATTTTATATATATATATCTAAAATAAGATATTATATATATATATGTATATATATACATATATATATATATATTGCCAGAGGGTGCCTGCTCTTGCTAAAGAGACAGAGAGAAAGCACCCCTAATGGGGCATAGTCACGGCACAATTCTTTTTCCTTCATTTCTCCATCTACGTACGTTTTGGGCCCCAACACACATGCGCTTTTCCTTTTTTTTTTGTAGAGGTTTTTTTTCCTATAGGGCGCATGCGCTCGCCAGAATGACAGAGAGAGACAGAGAGACAGAAAATGAGAAATCACCTCCCAGGGGGGGATTACCACGCCCCAATCCCTTCTCCTCTACTCTCCTCTCGAGATCTTGGGCAGACATGCACATGTGCCCGGCGTGAGTTTAAGCCTCTGAGTCCGGGACTTGAACCACCGTCTACTACATGGGAGTCAAGCGACACAGCTATTACGCTAACTGCTGGTCCCCACATATGCCTTTTCAAGCCAGTCTGTCAGGGATTTGAACCATAGTCATCCTTAGGGTATCAGCTTCCTCTGCATGGAACTTAACTATTGTACTACAGGGCTGGCCCTGCCAAGGAAATATTAACCAGAAAAATGTAAAGCCATACACATTGAACAAGACTTAAAAACATATGTATTCTTGGAGGTTTTGCTGATTGACTATTCAAGAAAGTCAAAGATATTATTACCAAAAGCATTCTTAAACTATTATAGAGTATTACAGAGGATAACATTAGGAACCAGAAAAAGACACACAGCTGGACAGGAATACCAAGCAAGCAATAACCTGTGCATTTTGTCTATTTTGTTCCTTTCTTTCCAGGCTGTTCCAGTGTGCCTTCCCTTGAACCTTGACAAAAATTATGAATTGCTTTACTTAGCAGAGCAGTTTGTGGGCGTCGTTTTATACTTAAAATTCCATTTGCCAGAAATCACCAGGTGAGGAATGTTTGTCAATGATCTTTTCTAGAGGTTAAATAGGTAACAACAGAAGAAAAGTGACTGAAAGGCTTGATTGGTATGAAATTGTATTAAGAACCAGATGATTTTAGGAAACCTAAGGTTATTTTATATTTCCTCATGTGTAATTTTTATTCTAGAACCTTTTTTTTTTTTTGGAGAGGTTTTTGTTGTAGGGCGTGTGTGCTCGCCAGAAAGATAGAGAGAGACAGAGAGACAGAAAGCGAGAAATCACCCCCTGGGGGGATGGCCATGTTGCGGTCCTTTCTCCTCCATTCTCCTCTTGGGATCTCTGGCATGCACGCACATGTACCCGGTGTGAGTTTAAGCCACTGGGTCCGGGACTCAAACCATGATTGACTACATGAAAGTCCAGCAATATAGCCACTAGGCCATCTGCGGGCCCCTATTCTAGAACCTTTTTGGGCTGATCTTCCCTAATGATTATTTTACTTTACTCTGTCATTCCTCCTTCTCTAGTGAATACCTATTTACTAAGAAACTTGGAAAATAGATTTAATGTACTTATAAATTTTCATTGTTCTTCATTTATCTTATGAATACTAGGGGAAAATATTCAAATTATTGCTTTTAGAAGATCATTTTATTCAAAACTTATAAGATTGCTTAAGTGGTATTTTAAAGAAATGTGTTACATGATTTTAGTTGACTATCCAAAACCTTTATCTATTACTCCTGTAGTTATATTGACTTTAGGGAGAAATAGTTTTTTATGTTTGGAGTCAATAATTCTACTTTACTTATCACATTTTCTCCATATGTTGTTGGAACTGGAGAGAAATTGTAATTTTGTTGGAAAAGTGGGGAAAAATGTAGTGGAGACGTATTACAGAGTCTAAATTTTTAAATTATTTATTTTATTTTATTTTATTTTTATTATTAATTTTGCTGTAGATCAAATGTGCTCACGAGAAAGAGAGAGACAGGGAGAGAGAGCAAGAGAGGGAGAAAGTGAGAAAGTAAGTCAGCAGGTCCAGGACTTGAACCATAGTCGGCCATGTGGGAGTCCATTGCCCCAACCACCATACCACTTGTTGGCCCTATAAAGTTCAAATTTAAAAATATTTTATATAAGTATACATGTCTAGAATTTAATTAGTTAGGTACATGTGATTACCCAATAAATAATAAACTAAATTCATAGAAATATCATTAAGGGACAATGAAAGTTATGCTAGGGGCTGGCAAGTAGTGTGGTGGTTAAAGTGCTGGACTCCCATATGGCAGACCATGGTTTAAGTCCCAGACCTGGCAGCCTGCTTTCTTCCTTTCCCTTTCTCTCTCTGGTCGAATTTAAAAACAATGACGGGACCAGCAGATGGTGTACTGGTTACGTCGCTGGACTCCAATGTAGTCGACCACAGTTTGAGTCCTGGACCCGGTGTCTTAAAACTCACATCAGGCGTGTGTGTGTGTGTGTGTGTGTGTGTGTGTGTATGTGTGTGTGTGTCCCAAATCCCAAGAGGAGAATGAAAGAGAAGGGATTGGGCGTGACTTGTTGCTTTATGTCTTTCTGTCTCTGTCTCCTTGATGAGTGTACATGCCCTATAGTAAAAATCTCTCTTAAAAAAATAAATAAATTCTTCTTAAAACATTTTTTTAAAAAGAAAGTTATGCTAAGATTCACTTATATAATTGTGCTCTTTATCATGCCATGTCCCCTAATACCTAATTTTCAAAGCAAATAATATCTTCTAGTGATGCAGATGAGAGACAGGTCTCCCTTGCTATGAGAAAAATGAGAATGATAGGAAAAATGTTGATTTTAGTAAACTTTCTGACACTTTCAGGGGTATTAATTTCTTACTGATATCTCAGAATATCTTGAACCCTAACATTGGATCAGAGTTGACCAAATAGTCATTTTTCCAGTATTTGCTTATTATTTACTTAGTTTAAATGTTTTATTGAAAAAATGTATGACTATAAATGTAAGCATATATTAAGTATACAGCTTGATGAATTTTTACAAACTGCCACCCATGTAACCAACATAAAGAACAGATACTGCTTTTTCTTTTTAAATCCCTTCACCTCTGTTTTCCATGATTAAACACTTCCTCTATGCAAATGTTAACAAATTCACTCTTTTCTGGTCTGCAATACTTCTGAAAACATATCAATTGTCCCCAATGAAATGAATTGATGCGCTAATGACATATTCCAGAAACAAGATATTCAAAAAAGACTCTCTGCAATATCATTTTAGCATGATTTCATAAAGAAGAGAAAATTATCTTCATAATAGGATCAACTTTTGGAAGATCCTGAGCATAAAAGGACTTGAGGTTTTTTTTTTTTTTTTTTTTTTTTGCTTTGTGGGGGGAATCTGTATGGGACTTTACTAAATGATAATTTTTTTGAGAGGTTTTTCGTTATAGGGCGCTTGCACTCGCCAGAGAGACAGACAGAGACATAGACACAGAAAGCGAGAAATCACCCCCCAGGGGGTATGGCTACGCCACAATCCCTTCTCCTCCATTCTCCTCTCGTGATCTTGGGCACGCACGCACACGTGCCCGGAGTGAGTTTTAAGCCACTGGGTCCGGGACGCGAACCACGGTCG
>NW_006159439.1:2042547-2097614 GCF_000334495.1 Tupaia belangeri chinensis | reverse complement strand
GAGGTTTTCACTATAGGGCGCATGTGCTCG
Source organism: Tupaia belangeri chinensis (assembly GCF_000334495.1). Lineage (NCBI taxonomy): Eukaryota > Metazoa > Chordata > Mammalia > Scandentia > Tupaiidae > Tupaia > Tupaia belangeri. The sequence goes on along the minus strand of NW_006159439.1, from coordinate 2,097,584 downwards.
CCAGACAGACAGAGAGAGACATAGAGACAGAAAGTGAGAAATCACCCCCCAGGGGGGATGGTCATGCTGCAATCCCTTCTCCTCCATTCTCCTCTTGGGATCTTGGGCATGCACGCACACGCACCCGGCGTGAGTTTTAAGCCACCGGGTCCAGGACGCGAACCACGGTCGACTACGTGGGAGTCCAGTGGCATAGCCACTACGCCAACTGCTGGTTCCCACACAGACTTGAGTTTTGGCAAGATAATGCATGTTTCACATTAATGAAATGCTCAGATAAATATGAAGGAAGATGGAAATCTTTATTGCAAGTAAAATGGTTCCTTTTTATATAATCTGAGCTCATTACATGCCTACTATATTATCATCTATCCAACAAACTTTTCACCATACTGGAGTATTTTCTTAAAATTCTAAATATAAAAGAGTTTATTTTGTTGACTTTCCTTTATTCCATTTGAGAGAGATCTGTACCCCATTTCAAATAGTGTTTCTGTTACTACTAAACGTTGAGATGAAAGTGAGATTTTTTTTTTAACAATTATATGAAATTCTGACTTCTTAAATTACCTTTAAGTGACTAATAGTTATAAAACTATTTTTTTTCTTTTCCCATTCATCTTTTTTTCAAACATTTTAATTAGTCGGTCCTTGCAAAACTTAATGCTGATTCTCATTAAAGTGTTCTGACTCAGCACTTGTTATGTTAAATCCAGCATACCTAGAATTTCCCTCCTCTGGAGGTTACATACAGGTCCAGAGTTGTATACAGTTATATAGACTTCTAGTTACCTATTAGTTGAGAGTCTTAGTCCCAATTGGCATGACCAGAATTTAGATACATGGATACATTATATCTCTCAAGCTTTTCTTCCTTATTCTCCTGCAATGAGTTATACAATTAGATTTTTTGAAGAGTGTTTGAGATACATTTGAAAGTTTTTAACTTTATCTTCCTTAGCATCCATGAGGACTTAATTATGTTTGCAATCATCCAGAACTCTGTGAGAGAGTCCTTTCTGACACATGTAAACCAGGGGAAAATATGCCTCTTGATGGATAAACCAAATCATGAAGTGGTAACATCTTTTACTAATTAGTTATGATTGCAGACCAAAAGCACATCTTAATGTCAGATTATATGGTGTAGAAAATGCTCCAGGAGAGATACAGTATGCCTAATATTTATAAATGGGAATGATTCCACATTTGAAGGATGCTTTCAAAATATATGCCCCCCGAAAAGATGAAAACTTACCAACATATCTTTTTCACTGGGAAAAGAGTACAAGAATAAGTAAGAAAATACAATAACTGGAGTTTAAATGCACCTGGAGCCAGGGATAATCCACATTTAGTCAGATTCTGCCTTTCTCTGTTAGACAGTGCAGTAATTTTGTAAACAATTCCAGAGAATGAAACGAACATTGCCTTTCCAACATATTGCTGTTTGCCAGAAAAAGAAATAAGAATAATACTTTAAGTCTTCCCTGTTTCTCACTATTGAGGGCCTTTCCTTGTCTGCTGTTTAGATTTTCAGCTGAGTTTGACTTCCGGACCTACGATTCAGAAGGCGTGATCCTGTATGCAGAGTCTCTCGATCACTCGGATTGGTTCCTGATTGCACTTCGTGAGGGAAGGATTGAGATTCAGTTTAAGAATGAGTATACAACCAAAATCACAAGTGGAGGCAAGATTATTAATAATGGCTTATGGAATATGGTATGTTTTGAAGATTTCATAAAAACTGTCCCACATTAATGCAGTTTTTATAAAATGATGATTTATTTTTATAGCAGTACCAAGAGAAATGGGTTTGGATTTATCTAGTGTTGTATGGAGTGTATTCGATGCACTGTAAGTCCTGTAAGTAGCCTGAGAAAGAATATCCTCACTTTATATTTAGGGTTTCCCATAACTAAAGTTGTTTTCACTTGTTTGAACTATTCTGTCTTAACTTTTTACCTTTTCTAGTGGTTGTCATCGGATGAACAATGGGATGATAGAGTAAAAGAGAGGGAATCAAGGGGAAAAGGAAAGAATCAAAATATTGAAGGGACACAAAAAAGGAAAATGATCTGTTGATAATAATTGGTGTGGTAACATCTTTGTCTGGACTAATACACAGTGTATTCATGCTTGGAAAATCCATTTTGCATGCTGTAATGATATATAGTGATTGAACGTAAAACAAAACAGACAAACAAAAAACAATGGAGTGTCTCCCCTATAGGTCAGGGATTATTAGCAAGCATAGTAGTTTATTGCCAAAACACTGCTGATCAAGAAAAACGACCCTGAGACCAGCAGTTAGCATAATGGCTATGTTGCTGGATTCCCATGTAATTGACCGCGGTTCACGTCCCAGACCTGGTGGCTTAAAACTCACGCTGGGCGCGTGTGCATACGTGCCCAAGATCCCGAGAGGAGAATGGAGGAGAAGGGATTGCGGCGTGGCCATACCCCCCTGGGGGATGATTTCTCACTTTCTGTCTCTCTGTCTCTGTTTGTTTGGCAAGCGCATGCGCCCTATAGCAAAAACCTCTTAAAAAAAAAAAAAAAGGAAAGAAAAATGACCCTCAGTTGCTACCAATATTTTTAAAAGAGAAATACAGTGAAAAATATCAAAAAGTTAACTCAATTTTAAGTGTAAGCATGTATATAAGCAATCAGTTTTGTACAAACAGTATATATAAGGAGGTACCAACCAGAATGCTTAGAAAGTAACATTTTTATGTAATTCTAAAAATAGCTTTTATTTTGGGAACCAGTGTAATGGCTATGTCACTGGACTCCCACGTAGTCGACCGTGGTTCGCGTCCGGGACCCGGTGGCTTAAAACTCACGCCGGGTGCGTGTGCGTGCATGTGTGCCCAAGACCCCGAGAGGAGAATGGAGGAGAAGGGATTGCGGCATGACCATCCCCCCTGGGGGGTGATTTCTCGCTTTCTGTCTCTATGTCTCTCTCTCTCTGTCTGGCGAGCGCACGCGCCCTATAGCAAAAATCTCTCAAAAAAATAGCTTTTATTTTAATAATGGGGAGTAGCACTTAAATCAACTGAATTACAATAATTACAATGGGACTTTTCCTGAAGAAAGGATTCCCACTGGTTGGCAGCGAGGAGGCCTCTGTTCTGTAGTAGTCATTGCTGTGCTCACAGAGGAGGACTGAGAAAGCTCAGCTTTACCTTAGAAAAGAGTCTAAAGAGTCAGCTATACCTACAGGAGCTCATGAGAGGTCTGTTGAGAAGACATGTACGGTCATTACAAAATTATTTCATTTCTACGTTTACTCATCTTTTAGAGTGTTTTTGAAGTGCTGTAGGTGACTGAAAAGTGGGTCCACCGACCTGGCATGAGTTGGACTGATGGCCTACACCAAGTCCATTTGAACAAAGGAAACTTTATTATAAGCCAGCAGGTAGGAGGACACAAGGAACTGCTCCCAAAGGATGTCTCACTGAGGCATGGGATGCTAAGGATCTTATCTGGGAAAGGTGGACAAAGTTGGGATCCAGATAAAGGTAGGCTCTTATAGACACAGGTGCAGCAATTGGTCGTGCTTCTCTGTCCATCTCATGGAGCCAGACCTCCTCCTGTGGCAGAGATTTTAGTTTTTTTTTTTTTTGTTTGTTTGTTTGTTTTTATATTTGAATTTGCTATTTTAATTTCTTTTGAATACAAATTACTTTTTGCAAGCTAGGAATTGAATCCTAAGGCAATCAGGGCCTCTAGGGAACAGGCTGAGTCCTGCACTCCTAAGCAAAAAGACACCATCATATGAGGCGCTAGCAACAAGGTTCTAAGGTCTTACGCAATAACCACTTCTTTACAGTGGTCAAAAAGTGTAGTCTTTAAAGGCATGACCTACAGAGCATCTTCATCTACAAAGGACAGAATGACCCAAACCATATGTTGGCCAACCCACCAGTGTACCAGAACAGAGCTGGCTAAGGATTGGTAAACAGAGAAAGTGTTTACATTTAGAAACCTTGCTTTTCTGCAGTTTTAAAAATTCTTGGTTGCTTTCAATAAGAAAGCAAGTGAAAAAGATTATAGATGGACCCATGCAGACATTTGATTTTTACCAGGGTCTTCCACTACAACATGAACATAGAGGTAAATGCAGGGAATAAGATACTTAGGGAATGGAAAAATCAATTACTTGGCCCAGCAGAGGGAGTAATGTTTATGTCGCTGGACTCCCACATGGCTGACGTCAGTTCAAGTCCCGGACTCGGCAGCTTATAACCCATGCCAGGCACCTGTAACCTCAGGAAGCCCTTATAAAATAGATGTTGGGAACCAGCAGTTAGCGTAATGGCTATGTCGCTGGACTCCCACATAGTCGACCGCGGTTCACGTCCCTGGTGGCTTAAACCTCATGCCAGGTGCATGTGCGTGTGTGCCCAAGATCCCGAGAGGAGAATAGAGGAGAAGGGGTTGCGGCATGGCCATCCGCCCTGGGGTGTGATTTCTCGCTTTCTGTCTCTCTGTCTCTCTCTGTCTGTCTGGTGAGCGCACGCACCCTTTAGTGAAAAAAACTCTCAAAAAACATGTTTAAAAAAATGAGAGAGATTTTAGTATTTTCGTGAGAAGTTCATCTGAGTTCAGTGAAGGTCTGTCCTCATTTGGTTTCTTCTGGCTTCAACCGGTACAGATTGGTAGAGGCTCTTGGTTTTCCTTTCTGATATCATACTCCCTGTATATCAGCCCTAAACAGCTTGTCTTAGAAAATTCCTGGGGCCAGCCGGTGGCATAGTGGATAAGGTGCTGGACACCCACATGGCAGATGGCAGTTTGAGACCTGGACACTGGGCATGTGTGTGTGTATATCCAAAGTCCTGAGAGGAGGATGGAGGAGAAGGGATTGCACTATAGCCATCCCCCTGGGGAGTGGGGGGGTGCCTCTCTCTCTCTCTGTCTCTGTCTCTTTCTCTGTGTCTCTTGCAAATGCCTGAGCCCTATAGGAAAAAATCTCTCTAAAAAAAAAAATCTTAAGTTTGAATTTGAGGTGCTGTAGCAAGAGATTTTCTTTGCTCCTGAGCAGTGCTGCTTTTCCAAAATGATATGAATCTTGGTAAAGAGCTAAACAAAACAAACATAAATTCGTACTTGGTTTATAAAGTACTGCATTGTTTAAAATGTTAATCAGTGCTAAAATGGCGCAACAAAAAATTTGTGGTACACAGAAACGGACACACTCAGGTAATTATAAGCTTGAGTATTCCTTACATGAATATCTAATAGTTATGCAGGGATGTTTGGAAGGTTTGCAAGATATCGGATATCTTATTGCTTACTGTGCATGGCTATCCCGCCGATTGCAGTGCGTAGCACTTTCCCATCCCGCATGGCTCCTATTCATTGTGAAAGTGCTGCCCAACCCCAGATTTTCCAAACGCCCTAGAGGTGGCCCACAGAGTCTCATTTAGAATACTTCCATGGTAAGAAACTAAAGGTTTGGGGTCTGAGCCCTGGGATTTTTTACTAGAGGTTGAGAATAAGGAGAGGATACGGTAAAAGAAAATGAGAAGGAATAAAAAGTAAAAGAAATGAGCCAGCCAGGTCTTGTAGGCTAAGTTCCCAACACGAGTGATGATAAATGGTTGAAATGACGGATATGCTAATCCCTGATTTAATCATTACAGGTACAAATACTATATATTATAATTTTTTAAATTTACATTTTTATTTCATTTTCTTTTATTTATGTTAGAGTTTTTGAGATAGGCTTATGCGTTAACTAATAGCTAAAATAATTTCTAAGCCCATCTAAAGCCTGTAGACCCCTACTTCTAGATGTTCTGACCTCTTGGGCCAGGCTAATACGAAAACTCCATGTGTGATTTACACTTTGCTCCTGTTTACTGCTTTCAGAACAAAGTGAAAGAGCTGCTGCGTCTACGCCTCCCAGAACACTTTTCTCAGGGTTACCAAAGATTTTGTTCATGAGACATGGTCGCTCATAATTCTGCTGTGAATAAACCTTCTGTGATACGTTTCGTTACTTTCATTGACACAACCTCAACCTCTTTTGAACTACTAAAAAAATTGTGTGTCATGAGAAGAATACTGGACTTACTGATTTCTCTGAGTTTATATTAAGAACTTATTTACATTATCGATTTGTATGTGTACTGTCAGACAATTGCAATGTAAGAACAATTAAAATTTTCCTAAGAAAGAGTGGCACAGTTTGGATTAATTTTATCACACACTGGAAATGAAAGACTTTTGTTATGATTGAATGTGTAAACTTGGCTGAATACTATTTTTTTAAACTTTAAAGTATGCTGTGCATTTAATTTCTGATCAAGTATGTCACTTTAAAACAAATTTTTATCATATTTATCATAATTTATTATTCCAAATGAGTTGAAAAAATTAATAATGACATTAAATGACTATTTTGGAGAATTGCTTATTGAAATAATAGCAGGATTTTGATTCAGTGTTTCAAATGACATGCAGCAATGCTTGGTTGTTTGATAATTTGTATCTTTTTAACTGCAGGTGTCTGTGGAAGAATTAGAAAACAGTGTTAGTGTTAAAATAGCTAAAGAAGCTGTGATGAATATAAATAAACGTGGAAGCCTTTTTAAGCCTACAAATGGATTTCTGGAAACCAAAGTATACTTTGCAGGATTTCCTCGGAAAATGGAAAGTGCATTTATTAGACCGGTAATGATCCAAGCTTATAGCTTATATCATTCATCATAGATGAATTATTTTTGTCTATAATACTAAAAGATGTAGTTTTCTGAGAGCCAATGGAAGTTATTTTGTTAAATATACCAAGTGTGAGAACTTGAATTGAACATGAAATAACAGTAGTTACCACTGAAATTATATAAAGGAAGCAAGAAAATGAATGTAGAGTTTTTGTGATTTTAGATTTTATAAATTCTCTAGTGTTAATTTAGTGTTAACATCACAGCAGTCCATACTTTGCTATTAAACATATACATGGTTATGTTCATTCAAAAAAATTGCACTATTTTGTAGCAGTCAGTCAAAGGACTTTTTGAAGTCTGTTTTTTTTTTTTTTTTTTTTTGCTATAGGGCATGTGCACTTGCCAGACAGAGACAGAGAGAAAGCGAGAAATCACCCACTAGGGGGGATGGCCACGCCGCAATCCTTTCTCCTCCATTCTCCTCTAAGGATTTTGGGCACGCACGCACATGCGCCTGGCACAAGTTTTAAGCCACCGGGTCCAGGACGTGAACTGCGGTCGACTACGTGGGAGTCCAGTGACATAGCCATTACACTAACTGCCGGTCCCTCTGAAGTCTGTTTTGGGACTCACATCTGAGAAGTTAAGGACAGCATATACAGGGATACTTCTTACATATAGAAAAGTTTTTACTGAGGGTATAACTGTAGCCTAAATTACAATTAGATAAATGATTTTCTGAATATGATATTTGTCTGATAACTGTGGAATAGGTTCATGAGGAAGACTATTCACCTTTCTAAGAGTTCTAAAAATTTCATTTGAGATCATGTGCCTACTAGATTCACTGCTGACTTAACTTCTATACTTATTATTTTATTCCTATCTCACTGTTGGTAATTCCTAGTTACTTTACCTTGTAGGAGATTTCTACGATGTGATATTAAACCTGAGTTAGTTGACTAATGTCAGGGTGAATATATCTAGTCTTTGAAATGACTAGATCAAGACAATTTAAAAGTAAAATAAATGATAAACAAAGAACCAGCCATTTATGAAATGGCTACTAGTTGTCTTGATTCTGGGTGGATGTACTGGTGGAGGCTAAAAAATACAAATGGCTTTGTTCCTGAAAAGGCATAGAATCTGATTAGCACCATGGACCTGTGTTGTAAATGCTCTAATGAAACAAATAGCAAACTAAATAATAGAAAGCAGCTTAGAGCCCAAGGCCACAGCTAGAAGCATTTGGACAACTTCAGAGAAGAAAAATTACTGCTAGATATTGGAAAGGGCAGGTGGGGCAAAAATTCACTCTTAGTAACTGTCCATCTGAAGGACACCTTGAAAAGGAAAAAAATAGGTAACATTTAAATTTTTACCCCCCCACACCCAAGAGAGGGTCTTGCTATGTCACATTCTCCTGCCGCAGACTCCCAATTTGCTGGGACCACAAGTGTTCCACTAGGCCTGGTTAAAATTCAAAACATTTAGGGACCAGCAACTGGTGTAATGGCTATGTCGCTGGACTCCCATGTAGTCGACTTTGAGAGCCACCAGGTGCGGTTTGAGACCCGGACCTGGTGGCTTAAACTCACGCTGAGTGCATGTGCATTTGTGCCCAAGATCCTGAGAGGAGAATGGAGGAGACGGGGAGAGGGGTTGCGGTGTGGCCATACCCCCTGGGGGATGACTTCTCGCTTTCTGTCTCTCTCTGTCTTTCTGGAGAGCGTACGCGCCCTATAGTAAAAACCTCTCCAAAAAAATTCAAAACATTTAAAGTACTTAAGAATATCAAAAAAAAAAAAAAGGTTTTTTTGTTTGTTTTTACCTTTTAACTGAAAAATTTTATTTATAGTTAATTAAGCCACTTATCTGACTTGACTTTAAAATGCATTCCTTGATTTGTATTTTAATCTGTTAGATTAACCCTCGTCTAGATGGATGTATACGAGGATGGAATTTGATGAATCAAGGAGCTTCAGGAGTAAAGGAAATTATTCAAGAGAAACAAAATAAACATTGCCTGGTCACTGTGGAGAAGGGCTCCTACTACCCCGGCTCTGGAGTTGCTCAATTTAACATAGATTATAGTAAGTGATTTCTCACTTCTCTCATTTTTCCCACTAACGATTGACATTGCTCCTCCTCCCCATCACGCACCGTAGTGGACTTGTCCAGTGGGCTCAGTATGTTCTCCTGCTTCCCCTGCATGGTAGATAGCTCTTGTTTGTGTCTTCCCTGTTTTTTTCCCCCTGATCTGTAGGTGCAATGAGTCTTCCTACATGTCTTTAGGACAACAAGGTTTGATGCCCTTTCCCCAAATGCATTAGGGCCTTTGTTGCATATGGAGACGGAGAAGGCTCTGCTGCCCCTAGGAGGGGTTCTCTGGTTCCCTTTCCAGCTCCTAGTATTTCTCTGGAGCACCCAGTAAGATCCATGGAGAAGAAGCAGTAAATGGGTATAAATTTTCCTTACGTCTACAATTCTTAGAGCTTCTATAAACTCACACAAGCCCCCAGGTGGACTTTAAGAATTTGCTAAAAAGCCTCACCTAGGGATCAGTACAATGGCATAATGATTATGTTGCTGGACTCCCACGTAGTCGACCACAGTTTGAATCCCAGACTCAGTGACCTAAAACTCATGCCAGGCATGTGTGTATGTATGCCAAAGATCCCAAAAGGAGAATGGAGGTGGGACCAGCAGGTGGCGTGGTGGTTAAGGTGCTGGACACTCCCACATGGCTGACAATGGTTCAAGTCCTGGACCTGGCAGCTTGCTTTCTCACTCTTTCTCTCTCTCTGTCTCTCTTTGGTCAAATGAAAATAAATGAATAAATAAATAGAATTAAATAAATATTTTTTTTTAAAGAAGGAGAATGGAGGAGAAGGGATTGCAGCATGGCCATCTCCTCTGGGAGGTGATTTCTTGCCTTTTTTCTCTCTCTCTGTCTCTCCAGCGAGTATATACACCCTATAGTAAAAATCTCTCTTAAAAAAAAAAAAAAGCTTTACCTGAATTATTCTTAGCAAATTGTTTGGCAACTGCTGTGAACTCTTTCTAAGAAAGTGTTCTTACACTTCTTTCCTAGAAGACCCTGCGTTTCTTTAGGTTTCTGGGTAGTTGGTTGCTCTGTAACCTTAGCTCTCTGCTAGTTTAAGAAAAGCTGTGATTGTGCAGATAATCTGCCTTTTGTTGTTGTAAGGGTGGGCAAAGTGCCATTTCCAGTTTTGTATAGCCTAAATTGAGGAGGAAGTCTTGCCAGACTAAGCTCACATCTTTACCTTTACAAATCACACTTCTGTGCACATTCTTGAACATATTAATACATTCTGCTGCCACACTTACATGGCTGATTGTGAAAGAGAGTGTCTTAGAGTTAAATTCCATTGAAAGCTATATAATTACTTAATAATTTGAGGTTCCATTGTATTCTCTTTCAAAGATCTTTTATCAGTTAATACTTCTACCAACAGAATGAGGAAGTTTATGCTTAGGATTTATTTTCTGATAGTTTAAATATTTAATTTAATGGTCATAAAGATTTTTATAGTTTCTCTGATGTTAGATATCTTCCCCTGTATTTACTAGCTAGTCATACATTTTAATTATTTTATTGGGGTCATAGTGTTTTTAGGAATTTATTATTTGAACTACTAACATTCTGCATTATAAACTAAGTTAGTGCTAATGTATTTGCTTTTAAAAAATCTGTATTTTATTTTAGCTATCTATCTATTTATTTTTGGAGGTTTGTGCCTTAGGGCACATGTGCTCACCGGAGAGAGAGAGCATGACAGAGATAGAGACAATGAGAGGGAGAGTAAGCAATCACTCCCTGGGGGGATGACCATGCCGCAATCTCTTCTCCATTCTCCTCCCGGGATCTTGGGCATGGCACGCACACGCACCTGGTGTGAATTTCAAGCCACCATTTCTGAGACTCAAACCATGGTCAGCCTTGTAGGAGTACAGTGACATAATTGCTGACCCTAAAAAACTGTATTTTAAATGTTTTGATTTGTAGCCTAAAAAGAAATTCACTATAGTTTTATGGAAGGTTTTATTTTTTTTTTCTTTTTAGTTTTTTGCCATAAGGCACACGTGCTTGTCCAAGAGACACAGAGATATAAGGAAAGTGATAGATCACCTCCAAGGAGATAGTCATGCCACAATCCCTTCTCCATTCTCCTCTTGTCTCGGGATTTTAGGCACACACATGCACGCACACACACACACACACACACACACACACACACACGCATGCATCTGACATGATTGTCAAGCCACCAGGTCTGGGACTCAAACCGTGTAAGACATGTGGAAGTCCAGCACTTTAACTGCCATCTTATAAGAGTTATCTTTGTGATCCTAACATAAATTAGTACAGTGCCTTTAATTTCAATTCTATTCGTCTGCATGTAAAGGATTTTTAAAAGCATGTTTTAAATGGGGGTGATAATTGATTATAGAAAAAAATTAAGCCCACAATGATTTGTTGAAAAGAAAAAACATATCTAGAAAGGAAATAAAAATAACACTTATATTGTATCTAAAAAATTATTTTCATAAGTAATTAGCTATCTCATGGATAACTTAAAAGCAACCTTCTTTATACTTAATATTTAACATTACGTTTAACTTCTATCTATTTGTGTGTTTATATTGGTACAAGTGCAATATCTTGTATTAAACTTACTTATTTCAAACTATTATACCTATTTTCTTTTGGGTGAGAATGATCGGATTAGGATGTTAGGATGAAAACTGTAATAATGTTACATGTGGCTAAAGGGAAGAACATCTTGTCAAAGAAAAAAATATTTTTTTCTCCATTCACATTCACCTTTTCAAAGGCTCCAAGTAGTACTTGGCTTCAGTACATAATAAATGAAGAAGACTTAATTCAGACCGTGAGCTAATATTTTTAGGATTCCCACTACTTTGGAACCATTAATTTAACAAACATTTATTAGTGATTGCTGTGGAAAACAAAGTGCTGATAGAGATTTGCACCTCCTAGAGCGTGTACTCTAGGGGAGTAGATGGATTAACCTAGTAACAAAGGGAAAGAATATTCAGTATTATGACAAGAGGACCACAGAACAAAAGTAACCATTCTAACTTAAAGTTAACTGTTGCCTTCAGAGTACTTTTCTACTGTCAGATTCTCCCTAGGGATGTATATCATGTTTACTCCTCCACAGCTCCAGGGAAGGAGTTAGAGGGTGGTAATGGCATCTTACACTGAATGTTCTCTCCCAAAGACTGTGATAAGTTTGTCCAACTTCCTTCTACTTTAAAATATGACTATTCTGGGGACTAGCAGTTAGCGTAATGGCTATGTCACTGAACTCCCATGTAGTTGACTGTGGTTCGAGTCCTGGACCCAGTGGCTTAAACTCACGCCAGCATGTGTGTGTGTGTGTGCCCAAGATCCCAAGAGGAGAATGGAGGAGAAGGGATTGTGGTGTGGCCATCTCCCCTGGGGGGGTGATTTCTCGCTTTCTATCTCTCTGTCTCTCTCTGTCTTTCTGACGAGCACATGTGCCCTATAGCAAAAACCTCTCAAAAAGTAAGGTAAAGTATGACTATTCTGATAGTGGAGCACCGGCGAGTATGTACAGGAGAAGGAAGAGCTATTAACAAGATAACAGGGAGAATTCGTACTAATCCTTAACATCACACTTTAGAATTCTCATCTAGGAAGAATGGAAGGATGAGGCTTCATTTGTGTGTTTCTTTTCTGCAGAATAAAAAAAGAAAAAGTTTGTTTTGTTTAGGTTTATACATTATTTAGAAAGGAAGCTAGAATCTTTAGTATTATACAAAGATTGCTTTAAATATTTATTAGACCATGATAATTCCTTCTGGTGTACTTCAGGAGTACATTAATTCTGCTTCTGTTTCTTTGTTATAAACAGATAACAAAACCAATGAGGAGGGTTGGCAAGTAAACCTGACCTTGCATATTCGCCCGTCTGCGGGCACCGGTGTTATGCTTGCTCTGGTTTCTGGCAATACCGTGCCCTTTGCCTTGTCCTTGGTGGATTCCACCTCTGAGAAACTTCAGGTAACTTCACTCTAAACCTGTAGAGGCATTGCTTTTGTTGGTTTATTTATTTTTTCATTTTAAAAATGTGTTTAGCAGGGACCAGCAGTTAGCGTAATGGCTATGTCGCTGGACTCCCACGTAGTCGACCGCGGTTCGCGTCCTGGACCCGGTGACTTAAAACTCAGGCAGGGCGTGTGTGTGTGTGTGTGCCCAGGATCCTGAGAGGAGAATGGAGGAGAAGGGATTGCGGTGTGGCCATCCCCCCGGGGGGTGATTTCTTGCTTTCGGTCTCTCTGCCTGTCTGGCGAGCACACACGCCCTATAGCGAAAACCTCTCCAAAAAAAAAAAAAAAAAAATGTGTTTAGCAGTGTTTACCTGAAAGGGCTATTTTGAAGATGAAATGACATCATTTAGGTAAAATGTTTGGCACATTCTCCAGCACCTTGTTAAGATAAAAAGCCATCCATACTTTTTGCTGGTTCATTTCCAAGGTATGAGCTAAGAAGCAAAGGGGGAGTATTGAAAAACCTGTTGCATTAATAGCTCAGATTGGGCAGGTGCACATACGGGCTGCTTGGATCCATCACAGAGTACAGAGAGATCCACCCTTATTCAGAATCCTTGAGGATTCTGGGAAGTAGTCTGTAATAACAGGTGAGATTATAATCTCTCAGATATTCGTTGCTTAATTATGTTTTGTTCTTTCTCACATTGCTAATCTTTTCGCACATGAGTAAATTAGGGGAGAAGAAAGAACACAAACACTGGTCCACTTGGCTTCTTAGTGGCAGCACCTGTTTGAAATTAGGAGAAAGGATAGGAAAAAGTCTTAGATAAAGACAACATGAGAGTTATCAGAAAATCTGTAGTATTCAGACTTCTGTAGAGGCGGATAGTTCTGTCCATGTGTCATCCACACTGGAATTCAACAAGTCACAGCAAGAAGCTTGTTATGCAAAGCTTGGCTTGGATGCTCACAGGAACTCTGAAACATATTGACTAATAACCTATCGTAGTTCAAAAAGAGGTATTCTTGGGACCAGCAGTTAGCGTAATGGCTATGTCGCTGTACTCCCATGTAGTTGACTGTGGTTTGAGTCCCGGACTCGGTGGCTTAAACTCACGCCGGCCGTGTGTGCGTGCGTGCCCAAGATCCCAAGAGGAGAATGGAGGAGAAGGGATTGCAACGTGGCCATCCCCTTTGGGGATCAATTTCTCACTTTCTATCTCTCTGCCTCTGTTTGGCGAGCGCATGTGCCCTATAGCAAAAACCTCTCCCTCTCCCATCCCATCCCCCCCAAAAACGAGGTTTTCTTGCTACCAGCAGATGGCATAATGACTATGTCATTGGACTCCCATGTAGTCGACTGCAGTTTGAGTCCTGGAACTGGTGGTTTAAATTCACACGGGGTGAATGTGCATGCATGCCCAACATCCTGAGAGGAGAATGGAGGAAAAGGATTGTGGCATGGGGGGGGATTTTTCACTTTCTGTCTCTCTGTCTGGTGAGCGCATGTGCCCTATAGTAACCCCCCCCCCCAAAAATAGGTGTTCTTTGCAGTTTAAAGGGTGATTTGGGGAGAGTTATTGGTGTAACCACAAATAACTAAAAAAAATGCCCTGCCAAGTTTAAATTTTATCTACAAAGAGTTTACTACTTTTTAAAAAAAGATTTATTTCATTTTATTTATTCATTCATTTATTTTAATTTGACCAGAGAGAGACAGAGAGAGAGAAAGTGAGAAAGCAAGCCATGGGACTCGAACCATGGTCAGCCATATGGGAGTGTCCGACACCTTAAACATCATGCCACCTGCTAGTCCCAAGAGTTTACTACTTTTGAAGTTCGGCTTTTTGTTTGCTTTGTTTGTTTTGTTTTGTTTTTAAACAAAATGGAATTCCTACCTCCAACACTGTATTCACGAAGTAAAGGAGGTCAGTGCACGCCTTGTCTGTGGTATTTATTTTGTCTTTTCTGTGTTTGTCTCCATGGCACTTCTGTTGCATATCAAATTTCCTTCTCAAGAGATATGCACAACATTACGTAATATTATTCACATACCATTGTTCATCTTGAAGCATTTCTCAACTTAGCATTTTTTAAAAATGAGTTTAGGATATAGACACGTATAACACAATATAGATTTCCTGAAATAACCTGTATTTTGTGAATTATAGATGCTCCCTTAACATAGGTATCTTGGATTTCTAAGTAACCATTTCAGATTATCCATGTACCACTGGTAAGCATCACAACAGCTGTCTCTCTAGTTTGGATTTTAATTTTTTCTTTATTTTTCACATTTCCTCTGAAACGTATAAGCTACAATAAGCATTGATCAGTTTTGACAAGCTGAGTAAATTAGATTTACCAATGGCTTGCAAAGTTCAGCAACATGAAATTTTTTGAGAATCCTTTGGCAAATACTCTCGAATTTACTGCTGGTGACCCCTGCTTTTTCTTTCTCAGACCACTTCACGTCCTGTGCCCCAAGTCCGTAGGATGCTGGTATGGCACAAACAAACCGTTCAGGGTTGTTGTCATATGCTTATGAAAACTCTTTAGATTGTCTCAGTCTTTTTTACAACAGAGTGATTCAACTTCTTGTTAGTAAGTGTTAAAGTCAGGAAGCCTTCTAAACAGAAAGATATGGCTTAAGATACTATTGGGCTGTCGGAAAAGTCATGATGTATTTTTGCTATATTTTTGTATGCAAAAATGTGTCATGACTTTTCTGACTACACAGTATTTTGGAGTCCCATTGTAGGTAAAAAAACTCTGATAGTTCATTGAATTTTCAGAAGCCAGTATACATTTACACATTAGCTAAGCCTAGAGTTTGTAAAACAAATGTATAGTTTAAAATAATGATGATAATAATTTTTCATTTGAACGTGGGTACTCTATGATACATCTTTTTTCTCATCGTAAATCAGTTTCTGAATTCACAAATGTAAAGGTCGCTTATAAGTGGCATTACTGTTCGTGCTTGTTAATACTGCATGTTTGCTGTGTTCTCAGGATGTTCTGGTATCTGTTGAAAATACGGTGATATCCCGGATAGAGGCCATAAATCTGTGTTCCAGTCAACACTCGCATCTGGAATTCAGAGTCAACAGAGACCGTCTGGAGCTATGGACTCCATTTAAAGGAAATATCATCTACTCTGAAGACCTTTCAACACAACTTGCCATCTTAGACAAGGCAATGAAAGGGACGGTGACCACGTACCTGGGTGGCACTCCAGGTATCTGCTTAGTTGCTCTTCAGTTTTAAAAAGCACACTTTCAACCAGTTGATAACAATTTAAATATTTAAATTTATTAAAAAGATGTTAGACAGGGAGACAAAATTCCAGAATTCGTTTTTATCTTTCTGGGGGCATCTACTGAAATTTTCTTAGTATGTTTTTGTCTGTCTGTTTGTTTTAATGGTGAAGTGAAACTGACCACATTTTGCTGCATTTGTCCTCATCAGAAAGGATATATTTTCTTTTATCCTCACAATAGTATCATAAGTCCAGTATTTGTTCTTCAGTTCATCTAACTATTAGTCAATATTTATTCATCTGTTGTTTATTTCATCCATCATTTACCCAATGTTTACTGAGATCCCATGTCGCAGGTTCTAGGGACACGATAATAAATAAAAGAAATACAGTCCCTGCTGCTAAGACTCTTATCATTTAGTGGCAAAGGTAGACATTAAATAACTGATTAGAAAAATATCAAAAGAATTAAAGTATGATATTTTTGAATGAGAAACTAAACTATAAATCTGATATTTGGAGAAACACATTAATTTAAGCAGGTTCTGAGAGTGAAGATCAGAGTTAGTACGTAGGTAAAATAGTCCATGTGTGGGCATAGTGAGAATATATACATCCTGGGACCAGCAGTTAGCGTAATGGCTATGTTGTTGGACTCCCATGTAGTTGACCATGGTTTGTGTCCCGGACCCGGTTGCTTAAACTCACGCCAGGCGTGTGTGCATGCGTGCCCAAGATCCCGAGAGGAGAATGGAAGAGAAGGGATTGCGGTGTGGCCATCCTCCCTGGGGGGTGATTTCGCTTTCTATCTCTCTGTCTCTCTCTCTCTGGTGAGCGCACGTGCCCTATAGCAAAAACCTCTGAAAAAAAAAAAAGAAAACGAGGTTTTCTTGCGACCAGCAGATGGCATAATGACTATGTCATTGGACTCCCATGTAGTCGACTGCAGTTTGAGTCCTGGAACTGGTGGTTTAAATTCACACGGGGTGAATGTGCATGCATGCCCAACATCCTGAGAGGAGAATGGAGGAAAAGGATTGTGGCATGGGGGGTGATTTTTCACTTTCTGTCTCTCTGTCTGGTGAGCGCATGTGCCCTATAGTAACCCCCCCCCCCAAAAATAGGTGTTCTTTGCAGTTTAAAGGGTGATTTGGGGAGAGTTATTGGTGTAACCACAAATAACTAAAAAAAATGCCCTGCCAAGTTTAAATTTTATCTACAAAGAGTTTACTACTTTTTAAAAAAAGATTTATTTCATTTTATTTATTCATTCATTTATTTTAATTTGACCAGAGAGAGACAGAGAGAGAGAAAGTGAGAAAGCAAGCCATGGGACTCGAACCATGGTCAGCCATATGGGAGTGTCCGACACCTTAAACATCATGCCACCTGCTAGTCCCAAGAGTTTACTACTTTTGAAGTTCGGCTTTTTGTTTGCTTTGTTTGTTTTGTTTTGTTTTTAAACAAAATGGAATTCCTACCTCCAACACTGTATTCACGAAGTAAAGGAGGTCAGTGCACGCCTTGTCTGTGGTATTTATTTTGTCTTTTCTGTGTTTGTCTCCATGGCACTTCTGTTGCATATCAAATTTCCTTCTCAAGAGATATGCACAACATTACGTAATATTATTCACATACCATTGTTCATCTTGAAGCATTTCTCAACTTAGCATTTTTTAAAAATGAGTTTAGGATATAGACACGTATAACACAATATAGATTTCCTGAAATAACCTGTATTTTGTGAATTATAGATGCTCCCTTAACATAGGTATCTTGGATTTCTAAGTAACCATTTCAGATTATCCATGTACCACTGGTAAGCATCACAACAGCTGTCTCTCTAGTTTGGATTTTAATTTTTTCTTTATTTTTCACATTTCCTCTGAAACGTATAAGCTACAATAAGCATTGATCAGTTTTGACAAGCTGAGTAAATTAGATTTACCAATGGCTTGCAAAGTTCAGCAACATGAAATTTTTTGAGAATCCTTTGGCAAATACTCTCGAATTTACTGCTGGTGACCCCTGCTTTTTCTTTCTCAGACCACTTCACGTCCTGTGCCCCAAGTCCGTAGGATGCTGGTATGGCACAAACAAACCGTTCAGGGTTGTTGTCATATGCTTATGAAAACTCTTTAGATTGTCTCAGTCTTTTTTACAACAGAGTGATTCAACTTCTTGTTAGTAAGTGTTAAAGTCAGGAAGCCTTCTAAACAGAAAGATATGGCTTAAGATACTATTGGGCTGTCGGAAAAGTCATGATGTATTTTTGCTATATTTTTGTATGCAAAAATGTGTCATGACTTTTCTGACTACACAGTATTTTGGAGTCCCATTGTAGGTAAAAAAACTCTGATAGTTCATTGAATTTTCAGAAGCCAGTATACATTTACACATTAGCTAAGCCTAGAGTTTGTAAAACAAATGTATAGTTTAAAATAATGATGATAATAATTTTTCATTTGAACGTGGGTACTCTATGATACATCTTTTTTCTCATCGTAAATCAGTTTCTGAATTCACAAATGTAAAGGTCGCTTATAAGTGGCATTACTGTTCGTGCTTGTTAATACTGCATGTTTGCTGTGTTCTCAGGATGTTCTGGTATCTGTTGAAAATACGGTGATATCCCGGATAGAGGCCATAAATCTGTGTTCCAGTCAACACTCGCATCTGGAATTCAGAGTCAACAGAGACCGTCTGGAGCTATGGACTCCATTTAAAGGAAATATCATCTACTCTGAAGACCTTTCAACACAACTTGCCATCTTAGACAAGGCAATGAAAGGGACGGTGACCACGTACCTGGGTGGCACTCCAGGTATCTGCTTAGTTGCTCTTCAGTTTTAAAAAGCACACTTTCAACCAGTTGATAACAATTTAAATATTTAAATTTATTAAAAAGATGTTAGACAGGGAGACAAAATTCCAGAATTCGTTTTTATCTTTCTGGGGGCATCTACTGAAATTTTCTTAGTATGTTTTTGTCTGTCTGTTTGTTTTAATGGTGAAGTGAAACTGACCACATTTTGCTGCATTTGTCCTCATCAGAAAGGATATATTTTCTTTTATCCTCACAATAGTATCATAAGTCCAGTATTTGTTCTTCAGTTCATCTAACTATTAGTCAATATTTATTCATCTGTTGTTTATTTCATCCATCATTTACCCAATGTTTACTGAGATCCCATGTCGCAGGTTCTAGGGACACGATAATAAATAAAAGAAATACAGTCCCTGCTGCTAAGACTCTTATCATTTAGTGGCAAAGGTAGACATTAAATAACTGATTAGAAAAATATCAAAAGAATTAAAGTATGATATTTTTGAATGAGAAACTAAACTATAAATCTGATATTTGGAGAAACACATTAATTTAAGCAGGTTCTGAGAGTGAAGATCAGAGTTAGTACGTAGGTAAAATAGTCCATGTGTGGGCATAGTGAGAATATATACATCCTGGGACCAGCAGTTAGCGTAATGGCTATGTTGTTGGACTCCCATGTAGTTGACCATGGTTTGTGTCCCGGACCCGGTTGCTTAAACTCACGCCAGGCGTGTGTGCATGCGTGCCCAAGATCCCGAGAGGAGAATGGAAGAGAAGGGATTGCGGTGTGGCCATCCTCCCTGGGGGGTGATTTCGCTTTCTATCTCTCTGTCTCTCTCTCTCTGGTGAGCGCACGTGCCCTATAGCAAAAACCTCTGAAAAAAAAAAAAGAGAATATATTGACATCCTTAAGAAATACATCTGGAAAAAGTGATGTGGTTACAATACACTTAGGAAAGGAGATGGTCGTGCGGGATGAGGCTGGGAACTGGGAAGGTGAAGGCTTGGAGGCCTGGTTCAGGGCCCCAGTCTTAGTGGAAAAGACATGAGAATCATTAAGATGATGTTTTGGATAGGTAAGTCATAATAATATCACAATTTCAAAAGTTTGGATGCATAGGTGGGAGGCAGAAGAGGGTTGCAGTTGAATGAGTTAGGCGGCTATTGAGTAACCTAGAGAAAAAACAAAAATAATAGTAGCCATAACTGTACTACCATCAAGTGATGCCTAATAAGCCACCTGGGTACTGTTCACAGTACTTCAAATTATCAACTTATTTCATTATCAAAGTCGTTCTGGGGAATTGGTACTATTATCCTCATTTTATAGATGAGGAAGCTGCTGAACTAGAGCAATGGCAACAGAGATAGTATAAAATAAATAGATTGGAGATATATGTCAGAAACAGTTAACAGGATGTAATGATTGAAAGACAGAGATGACACTTGACTACCTGACATAAGAAATTGCATGGGTGGAAATTCTGTTTACCAAGATGGGGACACCTGAAGAATAAGCAGGTTCATCTTTAACTTTATACTGGAAGACAAAAAAATGGCACAAACAGTGTACTTCATCTGTCCAAAAAACCCAAAGTCTGGAAGTTCTGTAGAAGCATTTTCAGATACCCTTTGAAGGTTATTCTCATAGTAAAGATTCTGAATTTGATATCTAGGCTTCTAGTAACCATTGTTTGTCACTTTAATTGTTCAGATTATTAATTTCTCATATTTGAAATTGTATCTAGGTTTTTGGGAATAGAATTTAATAGGCTCAAAAAAGATATAGATACACAGAGAATTAGTTAAGCAGTTAGGTAGCATTTTTAATTACTAGCAAGTATAATTACAGTTCAAATGAATAACTTCTATATTGAAATCTGTCTATTACCTTATGCACAAACTAGTTGAATACAATTTTAGGAAATGCAAGTTTAAAAGAAGTAAAAATATCAAAATTTCAGTGGTTCCCACACTTTCACAATAGCACTGAGGACTGACTTCAGGAAAGATGTACTTAAAGAAAAAGAGTAGAATAATTAGGAGAGAATAATTAAGGGGAGCTGGAAATTGAGATATGAAAAGTATAAATTACAGGCTAGATAAATTACTAATTGATATGCAAAGTAGGCACACTAAACTACATGTTAATAATTAAAATTCACAGGATATTGAGTACTCTGAAGATTAAAAAAATAGTGGCATAATCTGTGATGTCTATCCAGACTTGAAAGGGATTTTTAAAAAATGCTGTGCACCGAGACCAGCAGTTGGCGTAATGGCTATGTCGCTGGACTCCCATGTAGTCGACCGCAGTTCGCGTCCTGGACCCGGTGGCTTAAACTCACGCCTGGCGCATGTGCGTATGTGCCCAAGATCCCGAGAAGAGAACGGAGGAGAAGGGATAGCAGCGAGGCTGTCCCCCCGGGGGGTGATTTCTTGCTTTCTGTCTCTCTCTGTCTCTGTCTGTCTGGCGAGCGCATGCGCCCTATAGCAAAAACCTCTCCAAAAAAAAAAAAAAAATGCTGTGCACTTACAGAAAAGTAGGAGCTGCATTCACGGTACTGGCAAGTTAAAAGTGGGAAATTTGAAGTATTTATCTTTGGCATAAGGTACTGAGGAAGAATAATAGGACTAGAGAATATTCATTGCAAATTAAAATTCATGGAGAAGAGCTGCCAAAAAGGAAGAAGCAAGTGGAGAGATGGCTGTTTTAACATGAACCGTAGTTATCAGGAATCCAAGGCTGTCACTTAAGTATTAAGCTTGATAAAGAGAGTGAAAGCGTAGAAAGGCCCAAAGGCACTAAAACGATTCAAAACGATTCACTGAGGAGTTATAAAAACTGTTGTTTTATGGAACACGAATATTAAATTAAAGGGAATCTTTTATCGTGACCTACAATTGTATGCTCAACAAGAAACTATTTCTTTGGAAAATACAGAAATCTGATTTCATTCCAGCAATAAGAGATACTTTTATCATGACATTTTAAAAAGATTTCCAAGTAGTTCTAACTTGGATTTGAAAAAAAAATGATTAAATGAGGCTTAAATTATTGCTTGAATTTAAAGAGAAAATAATTTATATTATTTTTATAAGGAATGTAAACTATCGCAAGAATATACTCTTGTCTACTCTTCCTTAGTTTGTTCTTTTCTCTTAAATTTATTTAAGAGAATTTATTGTGTTTATGAAATTAAAACTAATGATAGGCTAAATTAAGTGCCAAGCACAATACCTTATCTGAGTAGGAGTCATGTAATATGTATATTTATTGAACAGAATTGCGTCATTAACTTTTTTTTTCTTTTCTTTTTTTTTGGAGATGTCTTTGCTATAGGGTGCGTGCACTCGCCAGAAAGACAGAGAGAGACATAGAGATAGAAAGAGAGAAATCACCCTCCCCCTGGGGGAGGATGGCCATGCCGCAATCCCTTTCCCTCCATTCTCCTCTCGAGATCTTGGGCATGCACGCACATGTGCCCAGCGTGAGTTTAAGCCACCGGGTCGACTACATGGGAGTTCAGCAACATAGCCATTATGCTAACTGCTGGTCCCATCATTAACCTTTTTTTTTTTTTTTTTTAAGAGAGAAATTTTTGCTATAGGGCACATCCTCTCGCCAGCTTGACAGAGACAGGGAAACAAAAAGTGAGAAATCATCCCCAGGGGGCATGACCATGCCGGCATACCTTCTCCTCCATTTGCCTCTCAGGATTTGGGGCATGCACACACATATGTCTGCTGTGAGTTTTAAGCCACTGAGTCCAGGACTAGAACTGCAGTCAACTACATGGGAGTTCAGTGATACAACCATTGCACCATCTGCTGGTCCCCATGGTTAACTTTCTACTTAGTCATGGAATTTGGTTGTAAATGGGAAGTTTGAATGATTCCTTTACCTCTAAGTAAGATGTTGAAAGTCTGAACTGATAGCCTAATATTCTGTTTTTACAGATGTTCCTTTCAATGCCACACCTATAAATGCCTTTTATAGTGGCTGCATGGAAATGAATATTAACGGCGTACAGTTGGATCTGGATGAAGCCATTTCTAAACATAATGACATTAGAAGTCACTCGTGTCCATCAGTTTGGGAAGCCCCAACGAGTTCTTAAGACAGCTTTTCTCTGCTGAAAGATCTTTTTTTCCTGTGTGTAATTATATTTACTTTTCAATAACAGCTGAAGGATTTTACATGTGATGTGTAGTCTTTGATTATTTTGTGGTACTTTGGCCTTCTGGAATGTTTAAAAGATCCTTTTTCAAGGAAAAAAGTCCATTTTGATACAAATCACATTTAAAAATTCTTACCTCTGTTGTCTAGAAATTAAATCATGAAACATATGAAAATTGTAAATTTTAATTTTTTGCTACAAATGACATTGTTTTGATTTCTGTTTGTAAAAGTAAAAATTAATTTTGTAATTGTAATCATGAACTAGTGTTTAAATATGTTTGCCTTTTCTCAGAAAGCAAAGAATTAAACCTAAACAAAAGTGCATATAGTTAAATGCTATTCATTATAGACAGATACTATTGGTTTGTTAATTTGCTTTTTATTTTTTCCTGATGTAGGCGAAAGTGAAGATGGCTTATTATATATGTATTGAATGGGAGGTCTTAAAGCTTTATTCGAAAATAATTCCTCAGGGCCATCATCTAAGGCTTCATCTTGCTCTTACCTAGCTTCACCTTTGAATCAGTGTCTTACCTGACTCAGAAAAGAAGTGGGACAGATGGTTATGGTCATGAGAGCAACACCCAAATCTTACTTCTTGAAAACTGGCATCTTTCAGGATGAAACATTTGACTATGTTTGAATGGGTGTGGAAACCTGGGGAGGGTTTTCTTTAAATTTGTCTGTGTGGGTCTTGCAAGCTCTGGATTAGAAAATGCAGCATTTCGTGGTGGAAAAGAGAATGAATAAATGTAGAAGTTCATAGTTTTCCCTGTGTTGTCAGAGTGGGATCATGGAAAGATAAAAGGAACTTTGAAATCTAAAGCAGATTTTAACAAAAGGGTAATACCAAAGGGACGACATCAATATTGTGTCTTTGTAATTAAAGTAAGAAGGTAAGATTGCTGGTGATGCACCTCAGGTGAGCGTTGTTTGACTCCCGAACCTCACTCCAGGTGTGTATCAGCTGTCTCACAGTTTTAAAAAATGAACTTTTTTTTTTCCACTATAGATACTTTTTATTCCATAAAACACAATAAACTGTCATATACTCTTAAAAAATATATAAATCATATCTTTATTCTATCATCTCTGAACGGAACATAAAAATTTCATAATACCCATCCAACTCTTTTATGTGGCACAGTAGTTCTTTAGATGAAAGACAGATAAAGCTCAAATGTCTTATTTTTATTTTTCATTTAATTTTTTCATTTATTGAGTGTGTATGTGTGTATGTACATGTGTTTAGACAGGGTCTTGCTATGTCACGATCCTCTGTCTCAGCCTGTGGATTAGCTGGGATTATAGGCACACACCACTGGGGCCAGCTATTTAGAGGGTGCTGGGAATTGAATTCAGGGCTCTCCTATGGCTTCAGCATCATGTGTGCCCTACTGTGACTTGGCCAGAACTCAAATATTTGATGAATATCTATGATCGGATTGTAGACCAGTGGTCAGAAAGGGAAGAAAAGCCAAAGGAGCAAGCATGAATTACATGTCTGTCACATGCCAGAAACTGTCCTAGGTCATCATATGGGATCTTGTTTTCCTCCTACTTTGCCACCATATCCTTGGATGATGAATATCAACAAATAATTCTCGATAATTATATTGGTATTTAAAAAGCAAGGAAGCAGAAAAACAAAGTATGAGAAAAGGGAAAAAAAAGCAGAAGAAAGGGAAATAAATAAATTACCTCAGAAGAGAATTTTTCTGCTTCTCATTTAATTCTGTTAACATACCAAGACTACTATAGGGATCCATCTCACATTTTATATCAGAATAAAAACTTCTCTGCATGCGGTTGTGTTTATAGATGTTCCAGAGACTCATACATTTCATGTATCTTTGAGATGTACAGACAGGGGCCAGGCACTGCTGCAGTGGTAAAACTCCATGCTCTGTTAAGGCTGACCTCTATGGGAAGGTTCCAAGTTCATCTCTGAAGACCATCCCCAGAATGCCAGACATGCACATGCCCATAATCTGGGGCTAGCTGAGGCTGAGAGTGGACCATGGCATTGAGACTCTGTTGAAGTCTATCTCTTTGTATGTCTCTCTCTTGCTCATGTAAAGAATAAACTTAGAAAAAAGAAAAAGCTTAGAGAAAATTGCTCTCTTATATGTCTAGAGAGGGCGAGGGACCATGGCTAAAAATCCTTGATTTGAAATTTGATGTTAATATTTGCCAAGAAAAATGGACTTCCACTTTAAAAATGTATTCATTTTATTCATGTTAGAAAGTTTGTGTGTGCCTGAGAGAGAGGAGCACCTGCAACAGAATCTTGTCATGCCATGATCCCTTTCCCCTAACCTCCAGCCATTCAGGACCTTGGGCACAAAGCCCAGTGGGTTTTTGGGTCAACGGGAACTCCAAATCCAAGGTCAGCCAAGTGGATTCCAGCACTGCTGTTCAGTACACTACCACTTGTGGTACTGAGGCTGTGCCAGATTCCTGCTTTTAAAGAGTTGGTAGAGATATGTGGTCAAATGTAAAATTTGATGCTTTTTTGCCTTTGTGTAGTGTAATGTCCAAATGGCAGGGCCATTACAAAGTCTTTTAGAATTTAACATTTATATTGACAGGTGATGGATCAGTAAAAAGAGTGGACGATCTTGAGAACAAATCGCTCATCTCAGTTTTCCTATCTGAAATTTCAATTTCAGGTTCAGTACCCTATGTGAATCTGAATAAAGTATTTCCCATTTTCTTTTCATTCTGGGATATAATGCAACTGGTATAATTATTGTGTGCGTGTGTGTGTGTTTATAATTGCCTTGTTTCATTTGGAAATATCATATACCTTTAGTCTCTATGGTTGGTAGAAACTGAACTAATACAGAAAACAGTAAAATAGGAAATAACTTTCAGTTTTCTTCATATTGCTATTAATGTGGCTTTGGGAGAAGATAAGGTTACTATAGACTCTAGTGACAATTGTGGTAAATTCTAATTCATTCAGCAACCAGTAACTATTAAGCATCTACTCTGTGCATGAGGAATTAAAGGTAGTAGAATAGAATGTCTGAAGGGTTAAATCCAATGGAACAGGAAGTAATAAGACTTAGGTGAGCCCTTGATAGTTCTGATTTTTGGAACTACAAAGAATCTCTATTTTTAGGTTGTCCTAAGAAACTGAATTGATAAAACATCTGGTCATTGCTCCTGTATCAGAGTAGTTGGCTCCATATTGACCAGACTGTTTTGAAGGTAATATTGCACATATGTTTCTAGCTATAGCAAGCTTCAAACACTCCAAATCAAAACTTACATTTGAAAAACTGGATCTTCCATGAAAGAAGCATTGTTCAGGGGTTTATTCGTGCATGCACTGGACTTTAGTCCCAGGCTCTGGCTATTTGTATTTGTGTCTTCAAGGAGAGAAGACAAGAGTCAGTTACCTGAGCAAGCATTGAATGAAGATTTTTGGTGCCTATTAATACAAATAGTGTAAGATCATATTATGAAGTCAAATTGACAATAGGAACAAACTGAACCAAGATGTAAAGCTAAGAGGGACAGAAATGGAGGGGAACTCTGTTTCTCTCTCTCTCTCTCTCTCTCTCACACACACAGACACACACACACACTCACACACACACACAGATTTTTGCTATAGGGCACATACACTTGCTGGAGAGACAGAGAGAGACAGAAAGCAAGAAATCACTCCCCAGGGAGATGGCCACACCACAATCCCTTCTCTCCATTCTCCTATCCAGGCTTTGGGCACACACACACACATGTGCCTGGTGTGAGTCCCAGGTCCAGGTTTCAAAGTGCAGTTGAGCAACATGGGAGTTCAGCATTGTAACCATTATACTATTTACTGGTCCCTAGATAGCATCCTAGGAAAGCAATAGAAATGATGCCCTAGTCCTGCTGTCGACATATTCACAGTCTATGGAATAGTACACACAAAGACGAGTAGTTTGAATGTGAGCCCGAATTTGGTAAGGGTGCAACAGAGAAATAAATGTTTGCAGTTGATTCTGAGCAGGGTAGAATGGATTCCAAATGGAAGCTCAGTGAAATGCTGTTTGAAGGCAGCCCAGTAAGAGATGGGAATTTCTATTAGCTTCCATTGTCCTTCCTACCATCCCCCACAAAATTTTCACATTTTCTTACACAGATATCTTATTTCATTATAATCCTCAAAAATCTCTTTGTTTCCCTTGATTATTTCATGAAGTGTGAATAATCAATCCTGGTGTTTAGAGATCTGACATAGAAGGTGAAAGTGTGTTCTATGACCTTTCTTTCATCAGATTTTTTTGTTACTATCAGGCTGTTAACTTCAGGTTACCTTTTTATTGATGTTCAATCCAAAAAGTGTTCTACAGATATAGAACTTAGACACCTGTCAGTTGAGCCCTTAGATATTAACTGAGAAACAATCATTCAGATTATAAAACCACCTTTGCTGATGCGGAGCTTCCTGTTTGCCAAGGACCACCTTTTCTCATTGTTTAATGTATCCATTTGGAACCTTCAAGCAATATGACAAAGAGGGATTAGACAGGGGTTATGAATTGAATTCGGACCCTTCAAAATCCATGTGTTGAAACCCTTAACCCAAATGTGACTGTACTCAGTCAATGGCTGGATGGCTGGGAAGTAACAGAGGTGGACGCAGTGGGGTAATAACTAGGCTGTTACTCATCTGTGTTCCCTGTTTAAGTTCTCTTGAAGGTATCTTGAGCAAAATACCTTCTGTGTCTACCACAGTGAGCTCCAACTATTAGAACATTTTCTTGGGATCTGCAGATGGTATAATGATTATGTTGCTGTACTCCTACATAGTTGACCACAGTTCTAGTCCCAGACCCAGTGGCTTAAACTCACACCAGGCATGTATGTGTGCATGCCCAAGATCCCAAAAGTAGAATGAAGGAGAATAGAGGAGAAGGAATTGTGGCATGGCCATTGCCTGCCCCACCCCGTCCTGGAGGGGGTGATTTCTCACTTTCTGTCTCTCTCCAGTGAGTGCACATGCCTATAGCAAAAATCTCTCTCAAACAAACAAACAAATCTCCATTTGAACTAGCTAAAGCAGAAAGAAAATTTTTGAAAAGTATTTGCTTTGTTTATGGAATTCAAGGGATAAAGAACGGTTCCTAGGGATTGGATTCTGTACAGATGGAAAGAAGCTACCTCACTTTGTTTCTCCTTGATGCTTCTCTCTAAGCAGCTACGTTTTACTCACCCACACAGAGTTTTCTCAACTCTTTATGGAGCATGGCTGCTAACCAGTTCTGAATTTATGTTTGTGGCACATACAGCTCAGACATGGCAGTGTAGCAATCATTTTTAATCTTTCAACCCCAGTTCCAGAATTCTAAGACGAAGATCTGATTGGTCTAGCTTGGGTTCAGTGTTCAATTACTGAACCAATCTACAGTGGCAGCAAAGCCAGGTGTGCTTACTTACATTAAGCCAGTGTTCTCAGACTTGGCAGCACAGTGAAATCGTCTGCAGACCTTTAAAAATATTGCCCATTCACTCTCCACCCCCACACTCCACCCCAGCTTGCAAGCCAGTAATTGATTTGATGTGTAGTCTATGTGGTGGTTTTTATTTTGATTTTTGAGAGAATTTTGCTATGGGGTGTGTGTACTCACCAGAGACAGAGACAGACAGAGACAGAAAGTGAGAAATCACTCCCCAG
The DNA here is from genome assembly GCF_000334495.1 of Tupaia belangeri chinensis. Classification (NCBI taxonomy): domain Eukaryota; kingdom Metazoa; phylum Chordata; class Mammalia; order Scandentia; family Tupaiidae; genus Tupaia; species Tupaia belangeri. Next base: position 2,068,892 of record NW_006159439.1, on the reverse strand, counting down.
GGGGATTGGCCATAGTGCAATCCCTTCTCCTCCATTATCCTCTCATGATTTTGGTCATGCATGCACACACACCCAGTGTGAGTTTCTAGTCACCAGGTCTGGGACTTGAACTGCAGTCGGTCATGTGGGAATCCAGCAATGTGACCATTACTCCATCTGCTAGGCACTCTATATAGTGATTCTAATATGCATCAGAGAAGCAAGCATCGCCTATGGAGCCAGGTGGATGGGATTGGGTAGGGCAGGAGCAGCTCCAAATAAAGGATCTTGGTAACCAATTATAGAAGCCTACCATAGAATAAAACTGTATGTTGTGTTTAAAGTCTTTTTATTTCAGTTATTCAATAAGAGCTATATATGTACAACTTATTCTAAAGTATGTTCTATTTTGCCATGTTTTGGTAAAATTTTTTATTGAAATATATGCCAAAAATTATCTCATCTTCCACAGGAAAATATAGATTTAAAAAAAACATAATTAGAAAGTGTAACTCCAGAACTTATCCATTATTTTAAATAAATGTTTAATATATTTGAGAAATCTAATGTACAACTAATAATACTATATTACATACTCAAAATTTGCTAAGAGGATCAATTTTATGCTAAATGCTTTTATCATCCACACAAACTAATAATAATAATGAAATGGAAAGGACAGAAACTTTTAGGGGAAGGATATTACTGTTGGTTTCATTACATTCCCCTGAAAGGTCATGTGTTACATTTAGCTATAGCCATTGTGTTAAGGGGGCAGAAATTTAATTATACTATGGAGTTAAGAGGTGGAACCTTTGATAGGTAATTATGATCGAATAAGTTATCAGGGCGGAGCCCCCCCACCCCACCCCATGTGAATACTGGTAGGTTTAAATGGGAAAAAAATGACTCCATAGCAGAGACATAAATGTAGATATGCTCTGCTCAATCAAGTTAGCCATCAGCAAGAAGATGCTCACCATTAAGTGGCCCATAGACCTTAGAACGCCAAACCTTGATCTGAAAAAGCCTCTATTTCTTTCTTTCTTTTTTTTTTTTTAAATTTTTAAAGGCCAGGGGGACTTGCTGGAGAGAGAGAGAGAGAGAGTTAAGAGAGAGAGAAAGAGAAAGAGAAATCATCCCCACCCCCCTGCCCATAGCCCATAGTCTGACTGTAATCCATTTTCCTCCATCTTTCCTTCCTTTTGAAATTTTGGGCGTGCGTGCATACATGTCCAGCATGTTTCTCAAACTACCGTGTTTCTCAAAGCCTAGGACTTGAAATGCATAATTGATCACGAGGGATCCAGTTGCCTTAATCACCAGGCCATATGCTGGCCCCAAACACCACTGTTAAAATTAGCCAGATTCAAGTAATTCTGTTATTATCAACAGAACAGACTACAACAGATGCTTGTGGCCTTGATGGTGGTAATGGTTTCATAGGTGTACACTTATCCCCAAACTCATCAAATCATATACAGTAAATATATACAATTTTTAGTATGTCAACTAGATCTCTATAATGTGGTTAAAAAATAAATAATATTTCGGGAACCAGCAGTTAGCATAATGGCTATGTTGCTGGACTCCCACGTAGTCGACCGCGGTTCGCGTCCCGGACCTGGTGGCTTAAAACTCATGCCGGGCACGTGTGCATATGTGCCCAAGATCCTGAGAGGAGAATGGAGGAGGAGGGATTGCAGCGTGACCATCCCCCCTGGGGGGTGATTTCTCGCTTTCTGTCTCTCTGTCTCTCTCTGTCTCTCTGGCAAGCACACGCACCCTATAGGGAAAACCTCTCCAAAAGAAAAAAAATATTAAAAAAAAAGTTTTGTAAAAAATAAAACTCATTTAAAATATACTTTTAATATAGAAAATAAGTTTAAAAATGTGGATGCTTCTATAACAAACCAAATTTTGGCATAAAAGTTAAACTAATAAATAACTATCTGAATTTTCTTCTTTCATTGTTTATGAGATATTGCCTTGGCAATGGGTTCTACAGAGACAAATTATTCTACAAGTTTCATGTTGCACCTATTATGGCTCTTAGCAATGTCTTGAAATGTTGAATATTTTCTTGATCTTATCATTATAGCGATTTAGAAAGTCTTGGCAAATCTTGTTTAAATAATTGGTTCTTTTGTAAATTATACCTTCTGGTTTTATTGTTCTATTGGTCATATTACAGATTTGGAATAAAAACAACACTCTGTAAAATTACATTGACATAATTACATGGATTTCAATATAGACAGGGCTATGTGGTTTAAATCTCAATTTAAAAAAATTACCAGTAACTCAAAAAAGCTTTTAGTATTGTAGATTATGAACGAGTATTTCAAATCTGATTTTGACAAAGCTGTAGTTAGAGAGGAATTAAATAATTTCTACGAAATGCTAAAATTGGGGCAAAAATGTATACTTCTACCCAATTTTTAAATTGCAGCTACAAATATGTGGAAACTTCTTATACTTCCTCACAACAGAATTTTATTCTAACACCATCTCTCGAATTTTTGCACCTCTTTTTCCTTTTAAAAAAAATTGTTAAATTTTAGACCAACAGATCTATAAAACTTGGCTATGATTTATAATAGTGGACAATGTTATACCTTGGAGTGCACCAGTTCCATTGGTCTAGATATCTAACATTTTAGGAATACTTTCTATTTTTTTTAATTCATTTTTTTGAGAGTTTTTTGCTACAGGGCACATGCGCTCGCCAGACAGACAGAGAGAGACACAGAGAGAGAAAGCAAGAAATCACCCCCCAGGGGGGATGGCCACGCCACAATCCCTTCTCCTCCATTCTCCCCTTGGGATCTTGGGCACGCACGCACATGTGCCCGGCGTGAGTTTAAGCCATGGGGTCCGGGACGTGAACCATTGTCAACTACGTGGGAGTCCAGCGACATAGCCATTACGTTAACTGCTGGCCCCCAGGAATACTTTTTAAAAATACACTTTTGTTTTGTTTAAATTTGCAAATGTTACACATGTTTTGAAAAAGAACCTAAAATGCACAAACTTACAAATAAGTATATGTTGTATGGTGCTTTTTAGTTAGACTCGCAGGGTGTAAATAAATGTTAATTTAAAAATTTGATAGATACTGAAAATTTCCATACCAATTTATGTTACTACAAAATTTACATGGATAATCTCTTGTCTACATTTCCTCACCAGTGTGTGATATTATTAATATTTTTAATGTTTTGTTGATCTGCTGAGGAAAAAAAGTGATATTTTATTATTTCTTTTATTTACATTTTACTGGTAACTAACAAACTTTAGGAACTTTGCAAGTGCTTATTGGAATTTTGAAAAATTTTGTTTTGTTTGAGGAGAAGGGTTTGCTTGTTTATTGTATAGCTTATTACTGAATAGTTTGTCTTTCTTACATATAAAAGAGCTCTTTATATACCATAGATATGTACATCATGTATTTATTTTCCTTTAATTGCCAGAGGGTGCATGTGCTTGTCAGAGAGAGGGAGACAGAAAGAGAGAAAGCACTCCCCAATGGGACATAGTCGTCCTAGAATCCCTTTTCCTTCATTTCTCTTTTCGATCAGAATTTTAGGCACAAACACACACAAGCCAAGCATGTTTCTCGAGTCACTGAGGCTGAGCTCAAACCCTGGTTAGCCATGTGAGATTGGCTTCCAGTGCACTGTGCTTAACCATTACAGGGGCTGGCCTTATAACTTACCATGTAAGTCACCACATGACTTGTTTCATTTGATTGAAATACCTTTCAATAGATGTCTTTGGTTGTTAACTATAATATTTTTACCATTACTAAAATAGTTGTAATTTTCTTTCTCTGTACATCACACTTCACTTGTTTTCCTTACTCATATTGCTTGGTTTTTCCAGAATAATATGGATTGTTTTGTTTTGTTTTGTTTTGTTTTGTTTTGGATAGGTTTTTGCTATAGAGTGCATGCTCTTGCCAGAAAGACAGAGAGACAGAAAGCGAGAAACCAACCCCTCGGGGGGATGGCCACACCACAATCCCTTCTCCTCCATTTTCCTCTCAGGATCTTGGGCACACACGCATATGTGCCCACCATAAGTTTAAGTCACCAGGTCCAGGACTCAAACCGTGGTCCACTACATGGGAGTCCAGTGACACAGCCATTACACCAACTGCTGGTCCCAAGAATATGGATTATTAATAGTAATCTTGTTCTTGTTCTTAGCTTTCCTGTGATTATTTTTGGTATTTCACCACTAACTTAAAATTTGCTGTTGATTTCCAAAAATACTACTCATCAATTAACTCACAAATTACTTACCAAGGGACCAGCAGTTAGCGCAATGGCTATGTTGCTAACTGTATGTAGTCGACTGTGATTCGCGTCCCAGAGCCGGTGGTTTAAAACTCATGCCGGGCGCGTGTGCGTATGTGCCCAAGATCCCAAGAGGAGAATGGAGGAGAAGGGATTGCGGCATGGCCATCCCCCCTGGGGGGTGATTTCTCGCTTTCTATCTCTCTGTCTCTCTCTGACTTTCTGGTGAGTGCACATACCCTATAGCAAAAACTTCTCCCCCCCAAAAAAATATTAATCTAGAATGTAGTAAACGTATGTATATGTATGAGATGGGCAGAGAGGAGTTGGAACAGAGGGGTTAGGATGTGCCCAGGCTTATCCAGGTTTTCTAAGGATCTATTGTTAGCATCCTTTTCCTCTTATTGAGTGACTCTTTATATTCTTTCTTCCTTTATTCACACTTTTTTTTTCTAATGCCTACATACACTATCAATAATAATTATAAAAAATGGAATTTGTTTCCTGAGGAAGGAAAACATTTCCTATTGTCAAGATCTGGAGGCTATTCATTTCAGTGAGTAAGGACTGTACAAAGATTAGTGACCCAATTCTGTTTAAAGTAGACAGAGTGGTAAGATGCTACAGTGACTTTTGAGAAGGTCAGAAGGACTCCTGATTTGTAATAACTACACAGCCAGCTTGCAAAATTCTTAAATATGCACAAACCAACTTTTGTATGCCCGTCAGTGACTGTAGCACACCATTCCAGTTCTGGAGGCTAGAAGTTCACAATCTGGTAGGGCCTTGCTCCCTAAGCTGGTGCTAGGGGAGAACCCATTCCTGTCTCTTCCATCTTCTTATAAAAGGCAAAGGTTCTTATTAAAGGCAAACCTGTCTTTGCCTTTCTTGGCCTATGAGCATATTACCCTAATCTCTGCTTTGGTCTCCACATCTCCTTCTCCTCATGTCTTTCTCTTATGGGACACTTGCCATTGGAGTGAGGGCTCACCTAGATAATCCAGGACTATCTGCTCATCTCAAGACCCTTCACTTAATTATATCTGCAAAGACTCCTATTTACAAGTAAAATAACACTCACAGATTTGAGGATTAATATGTGGGCACACCTTTTTTTGGGGGGGGGAGTGTATCTCAGTTCATTACATCGACAATACTTGGAAAATTCATATTACATATTAGATTGATGTCAAAATTTGAGAAAATATAGAGAATGAGAGGACTATGAAGTGTTATGTACTCAAACTCTGGAGCCAGACTTTTGGTTCAAGTGCCAGTTCTATGACCAACTAGTTTTGAGATTTGGACAAATTGTTCAATGTCTCTGTGCCTTTTTTTACTCATCTGTAAAATAGGATAAGAATGGTGCCTAGACTATTGGGTTAGTATGAATATTATATTACCCAGGGACCAGCAGTTAGCATAATCGCTATGTTGCTGGACTCCCGTGTAGTCGTCTGCGGTTCAAGTCCCAGACCCGGCGGCTTAAACTCACGCTGGGCGCATGTGTGTGTGTGTCCAAGATCCCGAGAGGAAAATGGAGGAGAAGGGATTAAGGCGTGGCCATCCTCCCTGGGGGGTGATTTCTCGCTTTCTGTCTCTCTGTCTCTCTTTGTCTGGCAAGCGCACGCACCCTATAGCGAAAACCTCTCCAAAAAAATTATATTACCCATAGTAAATGATATATCAATATTTGCTCATTATTTTTATTCTTGTTATTAAACAGAGAAAGGTTGACTCTCTCCTTAGGATCCATTAAATGGGAATGTTGCCATACTTGAAAATCTTAACTTCTACTTTGCAGAATAGAACTTTGCAAGGTAAAAGTTCAAAACTAGGTTTGAAAGGAATTAACTCCCCAAAATCCAACCTTATACTTTAAGACATTTCAATTTTTTCTTACATCTGCTTTGTTTGCTTGATTCCATTTTCTTGCTGGGGAAGAGATACTATATTTTTCATTACCCTTTTGCTTAACAGTACAAAATTTACATAAAGAATAATAATTGAGAATTTTGAAATAGATATTTATGCTATACCATTTCACCAACACTGCTATACACATTCAGACTCATATGAGATATGAACAGAAATGTTAATCTGCTAAGCACTCGTGTTAATGATCGTTTAACAAAAAAAACCCCGATTCTAACTTGCTTGTAAATTATGTGAGGAGGAAGGTAAGGAGTCTAGGAAATAATTAACCACCATAATTCTTTCAGATGTATTTTCTCTAAAAGCATAAAATGTCTTTGTTGCTTCCTGAAATAATTACTTTAAGCATTGACATATTGTGGTTGTTTTATATCATTTTCATATAACTAATTGGTATAGAAACAAAAAAAGACTATAGAATTTTATGTTCAACTTAGACTTCGTTTGTAGAATACATTCATTTAAAAAATGCTATTCCATGTTCTAGTCAATTGTGAGTAGCTATTATATAATGCTTTTTTCTTTCTTTTTTAATTTAAAAAATTCCTTTTGTTAAAATAAATGTAAGGTCTCTCTGGAATAGGCAGAATGGGATATGTTTAATAATAAATAATTTTACAAATCAGTATTAATTAGTATAAACTGTGTTTCTAAAGGTAGCTTTAATTTATTTTACTCACATGGAATTCGACTAACTAGAAATTGAAAAGTGTCAAGCTATTAGACCTAGAAAAGTAGTTTCATTATGATTTTGAAGTAAGTCAGGATAAAAGCATATATCTCAAAATGATTCTGTGAATTTTCTATTACTCTAGTTTCAGGGAATTATTCATTAATACTTGAAGTTTAATAAATATTTAGCTGTATTGGTCACATAATACAACACACAATATTTAAAGTATCATAGGACTGAGGAAAGAAACTAAAAATATTTATCATTAGCTGGACAAGTTTTAATCTGAATAGATACTTTTCATTTTTGTTCTTAATGAGCATGGTGGTTAATTTTAGGTGTCAACTTGACTGGGTTAGAAAGGACTCATCTCGTAAGATACTATTTATGGGTGTGTCTGTGAGGTGTTTCTGGAAAAGATTGGCATTTGAATCAGTGGACAGAGTGAGAAAGATCTGCCCTCACCCAGTGTGGATTAAGACCATTAGCAGTCTGAGGGCCTGGTTAGAACAAAAAGGTACAAGAAAGGCAACTGTTCTTTCTCTTCTGGAGGTGGTACACACTTGAACCGCCTTTGAACAGCAGAATTCTAGACTCTTTGGCCTGTGGACACTGGTACTTAACCAACTGGCCCCCCAGATTCTCAGACCTTCAACCTCAGACTGAGAGGTTACACCACTGGTTTCCCTAGTTTTAAAGCCCTGGCTCTGCAACCTTGTAGACAGACTATTGTGGGACTTCTCACCTTCTCCGACCACTTGAGCTAATTCAGCTATTAAATCTCTTCTCTCTCAATTTTCTAAATCTATATCTATCTATCTATGTCTCCTGCAGGTTCTATCTCCCTAGAGAACTTAGCTAAGAGGTTTTAGACTTTTTAAAAAAGAATTATTCTATTTATCTTTCTTTATTATTTATTTATTTTAATTTTACCAGAGAGGGGCAGAGTGACAGTGAGAGACAGTGAGAAAACAAGCTGCTAGGTCTGGGACTTGAACCATGGTCAGCTATGTGGGAGTTCAACACCATTAGCCACCACACCACCCGCCAGCCCCGAGGTTCTAGGTTTTAAAGTAACACTTCGAATCTATCTTCAATTCACTTAAGCTTTTAATTTACTATGTAAGTGAAATCCAAGGTCTTTAGGGTCAAATGTGAGAAGGGGATACATGCCCTCAACAGTTTTCCTTGACTCCCACATTTGCCTTAGGAGTCAGAGCACTGAGTAAATTCTCACTGTAGGCAAAACAGCTAATCCTGTGGTTACACTCATTTTAAAAGTAAACTATTTCCCCGACCACTAATTTCTTTGTTTCATATTCAGTCTCTCTGATAGATAGATAGATGATAGATACATAGATAGATATAGATAGATACAGATAGATAGATAGATAAATGATAGACAAATAGATTTAGAAAATTGAGAGAGAGGAGATTTAATAGCTGCATTAGCTCAAGTGATCAGAGAGGGTGAGAAGTCTCACATAGGCTGTCTACAAGCTTGCAGAGTCAGGGCTTTAGAACAAGGGAAACCAGTGGTGTGACTCTCAGTCTGAGGTTGAAGGTCTGAGAACCTGGGAGGCCAGTTAGTTAAGTCTCAGTCTTTCTGAAGGATCTCTAAGGTTCTTCGGAACCTTCTCCCCATCTACTGTCCCTATTATTGATCTTAACAGGTCAGTTACTTTGTGAGCTTTTGCAAGTGCCATTAATCCATTTGTCTTCATTCTTTAGCTTTTCATTCCACTACGGCAATCTTCCTCACTTTTGTTTAGACTTTCCTGTCAATCCATTGATTCCTCTTTGCAGCACTTACCCACCTATTTATATACTTCCATATATACTGTTTATTTCCAGTATGTCCCCGCCATAGATTACACTTTATAAAAGAATGGGCATGGTCTAGACCCCAGTTCCTGACATTTAGTAAACTGTAAATATTTGCTAAATAAATGTAGTCTATTATTTATATGTGACTGCTTTACTTTCTCACCAATTAACATTGGAGTAACTGGAAAATACCCATGATTTTTTTTTAAGAGGTTTTTACTATAGGGCGTGTGCACTCGCCAGAAAGACAGAGAGAGACAGAGAGCTAGAAAGCGAGAAATCACCCCCCTCAGGGGGGATGGCCACACCGCAATCCCTTCTCCATCCTCCTCTCGGGATCTTGGGCACACACGCACATGCGCCCGGCGTTAGTTTAAGCCACTGGGTCCAGGACTTGAACTGCGGTTGGTTACTTGGAAGTTCAGCGACATAGCTAGCATGTTAACTGCTGGCCCTAATTCTTTTTGTACCATAGATGCTTCTGAGTAATCTCTCTGCCTCCTAAAATACCCATGACTTCGCAGATTTGTGAAAAATCTTGGTTCATTAAAGTCAGGAGGCGTCAGTGAAGCTTAGGGGGAAAAGGGGAAAATGTAAAAAAGGACAAGGCATGAGAGATTCAGTGAACACTTTCAGCATGCTAAGATGAACTTAATGTGCTTCACTAGCATCTCTGAAAGAAAATGAAATATCTTGACAAGAATTTTTTTTGGAGCTGTTTAATACCAGAACATTAGCAGGAAGTGAAAGGAAGCACTGAAGTCTTCTGTGTTTGTGTTCTGTCTATAAAGAAGTAAGAATGAACTGGCCCTACTTGACCATGGCAGGATGATGTAAGGCAAAAGAGGGATTACCACGCAAAGAAGATATTGACATGCCAAGATGCATTCTATTTTTCTTATCATTTTTGGAATTTCATATCCCAGGCAAAACAGATGACTCATATTACTGTGGAACATCCTCCGTCCACAAATCATGCCAGAACTGTCTCAAAGGAAATCCTCAACTTTTATATCAACCTGGACATGTCATTATTTTTCAGATACTCTTACAAAAAGATCATTTCATCATTACTTGGACATTCTTGGGAATCACTCAAATTCTACTCAGAAACAAAGGGAAGAAAACCAGTCATTGACATTTAACAGACCTATTTTCTTTCTTCTGACTTAAAAACCTATTTCAACTGCTTTTTTGTCTGTTTGCACATTTTAGATTTTTTGCTTGTGCTCCTTTTTTTTTTTTTTTTTTCCTGTAGGCCTTTCAAGCTAAAGTCATCTATCAGTCTTAGTTTTATTTCAGGTCAGTAAAGTCAAGGCATAACTATTACGCATTTGGCAGGACAGGTACCATAGTGTTGGGTCATCCCTACTTTTCTTCATCCCATTGCCTCACATTATTTTTGATTGTGTGATTTTTCAGTCTCTCACTTTATTCCATTTTTTTCCCATTGAGGTAAAATGCATATAACATATAATTATAGCCATTTCAAAATAATTTAGTGCTTCATAATTCTTTTACTTCTCTCTAGTTGATCCCCCGTATTAGTGTTCTCCAGAGAAATAGGGGGGGAAATATATATTTGCTATTATTTATTTTTAAAAACAAAGATCTATCAAGTTATTTTTGTGACCTGAAACTTTCCTCAATTGCTCATGGTCTAAAGGAGAAATTTCAACCCTATCTTATTCTTACTTGTATTGTTTTTGTTATTCTTCATATCTATTTTTCCCTATGCATTCCACAGTCCAGCTACTCTGAAAGACACTTATTCTCTGAACATATTCATTTAATTAATAGCCATTAAATGCCAGCCATTGTGGATATATGCTGAGAATAGTGAAAACAAAGGTTTCTGCTCTCAAGGAGCCTCACTTTTAATCCTGCACTCTTTTGATTGTGCAGTTTTCTCTGCATAAATAATCATTTCCTCAATTCTACTCTGGCAAACTTCTAGTCAGTGTTAAAGTCCACCTTTAAAACAAATTTGCTGGAGGGCATGTGTGCTCATTGAAAAGAAACAGGGAGAGAGGGAGAGAGAAAGTGACAGAGCACCTTTGATAGGGGATGACCATACCAAAATCTCTTCTCCACTAATTCTCTTCTTGGGATTTTGGGCAGACATATACATGTGGTCAGCATGTTTCTCAAGTCACTGAACCTGGGACTCAAACCATGCAGTCAGCCATGTTGGATCCAGCTACCTTAACCACTATGCGTTTGCTGACCCTCAAGGCCACATTTTATATTACCTTTGTGAATTTTTTTTTTCATTCTAGAAAGAATGAATCTTTCTGCTTGTGTTCTAGTGAAGCATTGCTACACTCTTGTATGTTTTTGATACTATTAGCTCCTAAATGCTTCTCAAAAATGTCTCGATCCATCCATCTTCAACACTACTTGTTCTGGCAAAGCCACTATCACTTTCCACATTTTAGCACTTGTACTGCTAAAATTATTTTTTGTTTGGTTTCGTTCATCCACTTTTACTCTCCTTCATTCATTGTACTTATTGCACACAGAGTTATCTAGTAACTAATGTATTAAAATTTCCTTGTTGGCTTCCATGGCTCTTAGATGAAGACCAACGTTCTTACCTTAGCATACTATGCTCTCTCTGGTCTGATGTATATTACCATCCTGATGTCATATTTTTGCTGCATTCCTCATTCTTTCCCCATGAGCAGCCTGGATATTACTTAGTTTTTCAAATGTTTGTTCATCAATCTTTAACACATGTTATTTCTTCAGTCTAGAAATCCACCAGACACCATCCTCTGTCTATGTTTTTACTTCGTTTTATTCATCCTGACTTTGTCATCAAATTTCAGCTGAATGTGTTCAGAAAGGTCTTTTTTGCCCTTCATAATAGATTAATTTCTCTATCATGCACTCATATAACACCCTGTTCCTTTCTTTAATAGCCTTACCTATTTGTAATGATTATTTATTTGTATGGATCTTTTATTAATATCCACCTGCCCTACTAAATATTATATACCATTAAAGCAAAAGTGGCATCTGTTTTATTTTTTTTCCCTCACACTGGATCTCATGTTCCTGGAATAATATCTCAATAAATATATATTAGATGAATAAGAATTCAGTATTTTATGTTACAGTATGATTGTAAGCTGTCTCCTTGAGAGTGGGACCCATGGATTGCTCATATTGACATGTTCACAATCTAGTATAGTCCTAGATTCAGTTTAGGCATATCATACTAAATTAGGTTTCGGTTATTTAACATAATCATAAGCATGTGGCCAATGACAGATGCACAGTGCTTAAGAATTTGTAAATATAATACAAATTAACTTTAATCTAAATACAAATAATAAAATTACCTTGTGATATAGATTAAATTTTGCACCATTAAAAATTTTCTATTTAACTTACCGTAATAGTAAAATGTATAGATATTTTCTAACCTGAACTTGGGTAGTTTCTGCCCATGCCGCGCTATTCTTCTCTTAAAAGAGCAGTCTTTTAAGACTGGAAGAGTGAGACTTAGCAGACGTTTGTACATTATATAATTCTACGGAGCCTATCAGTATCATCATCACTTTTCCACAATGTATTCTGGGCCAATCATATCCGATGTATTTCACACATGAGTGGAACTGAAAAATAAGTAATCTGGTTTACCACTGTGGTCTTGTAATCTTTAGAGCTGTGTAATGATCTTCCTTTTCTATTAAAATTTATTGAAATAACTTTTTGATAGAAAACTATTATGAAATTAATGAGTTTGTGGAAAGTTACTATATTAAATGGAGAGAGATTATGAAATGAAACCCAAAACTTAGATTTAAAATTATGGCCAAGTATAGTGCCATAACTTGACTGTATCTTCCCCAAAATTTATATGTTGAAACTTGATCCTGGCTCAGTCTCTGTGATGCAGACAGTAACATACTGGATCACAGAGCCGTAAGTCACATGCCAGGCCAACAGATTTTGTAGCGGTTACATTATTGGTCTTCCACATGGCCGACCACAGTTCGAGTCCTGGACATGGTGGCTTAAAACTCATACCAGGCACATGTGTGCGTATGCCCCAAATCCCAGGAGAATGGAAGAGAAGGGATTGCGGTGTCACCATCTTCCCCGGGGCGGGGATGGGGTTCTCACTTTCCTTTCATTGTCTCTCTCTCTCTGGTGAACACATGCACCCCAAGGCAAAAACTTCTTAAAAAAAAATACACAAACAAAAACACATGCTAACTGTAGTTTGCATCCCCGGTCAGTGACCTGAAAATACGCCTGGTGCAGGCAAGTTTGTTCAGGATCCTGGAGGACTGAGAGCCTGGAAGAGGAGATCACAGAGTGACTGAGATCTGTGGAGGGCACTTTCTCTGTCTCTCCTGTGTGCATGTGCTTTATCATGATTACCATGAATACTTTTTTTAAAAGTTATTTTAAACTTAATCCCTATTCTGGTGTAGTAAGAGGTAGAGTCTTTTGGGAAATGGTTAAGTCATGAGGACAGAACCCACCTCTTTCTTTTTCTCTTTTTTTAATAGAAAAGTAATTGATATTATTTTTGGTTTTGGCTTAAACAACAGAAATTGATGATCTCAGTTTTGGGGCCTAGAAGTCCAAGAGCAAAACATTGGCAGGGTTAGTATCCTCTGAGGGCTGTGTGGGGACACTCTTCCACTCTTCTCTCCTTGGCTTGTATTAATGGATGTCTACCTTCTTCCCTTGTCTTTTTATACCTTTTACCTGTTACACGTGTCTATTTCTGTATCCGCACTTCTCCTTTTATAAGGACTCCAGTCATATTGCATCCAGGACCCATCCTTAGTCACCTCTGCAAAGACTTTGTAGGAGAAGGGATTTCAGTGTGACTATTCCCCATGGGGGCTGCTTCTCACTTTCCCTCTCTCAGTCTCTGGCAAGCGAACGTGTCCTCTGGCAAATTAAAAAAGAGAAAAAAAAAAAAAAAGAAAAGAAAGAAAAGAACACAGAGCCCACACGCTTTTATTAAAGAAAGAGCAGACAGGGACCAGCAGTTAGCGTAATGGCTATGTCGCTGGACTCCTACGTATTGGACCGCGTTTCAAGTCCTGGACCCGGTGGCTTAAACTCACGCCGGGCGCATGTGCGTGCGTGCCCAAGATCCTGAGAGGAGAATGGAGGAGAAGGGATTGCGGCGTGGCCATCCCCCCTGGGGGGTGATTTCTCGCTTTCTCTCTGTCTCTCTCTGTCTTTCTGGCGAGTACACACGCCCAATAAGGAAAAAAACCTCTTCAAAAAAAAAAAAGAAAGTACTCTCAAATTGCTCACTACTTTCTAAATGTTTCATCTCGATTTCTATACCTAACCCATCAGAATGTTCAGATTGCTCTTTCAGTTAGTACAACACTCTTACATCCCTATAGCAAACAACCCTACCCTCTTTTGCTTAAACTATCTCAAATGCATTTCTGTACTTGTAGTCAAATGAATATTAACTAAGATCGCCTCTATTGTTTGTTCTTTTAAAGGAACAGACTTGTATCCATTAAAGCTTATCAGAGCTCCTTCTGTGATGTTACTGCATATTCAGAACTTCTGGATAACCACCATCTTCCTCCTGAGAACTGAAAATCCCACAGGCTTTCATTTTGTGCCCTGCTATTGGCAGTTGCTCTGACTCTTCTGCTGTAACAAACCTGACAAACAGAACCTATGGTTACTAAATTTTTTTTCACATTAGCAGGCAATTAAATAATTTATGGACTGGTTTTAATTAATTTCACTCTTGGACTTCAAGACCCTATTTTCTTTAACTAATTCTTTTCACAGTGTCAAGATTTGGCAAGGGTTTCTGCATTTTGGGGGCGTGGAGTTTGCCATAGGGCACATATGCTCACCAGCGAATGACAGAGAAAGAAAAAGTGAGAAATTACTTCCCAGGGGTGCGGGGGGGGGGGGGGGGGCCCCACATAACTGTTTTTCCTCCGGGGGATGGCCACACAATAATCTTTTCTCCTCCATTCTCCTCTTGGGGTTTTAGGTATGTACACACCCCCACCTGGAGTGATTTTCAAGCTGCTTATGAGAGACTCGAACTGTGGTAGGCCAAGTGAAAATTCAGTGTCTTAATCATCACACCAACTGCTGGCCCCAGAGTTTCCACATTTTTTTTTTTTTTTGTACATTTACTGAAGAGTTTTGTTTTTCTTAGTAGACACTCATGGGCAAAATAATAGTGCTTATCTAATCTTTAGTTCAATCTCTATCCCCACTCAACACATTCTTCTTTAGAATATTTAGGTCATTGTTTCCTTTTGTCTAATAAAGAGATTCTTTTCTTTTTTTTTCCTACTAAAGTAATCAGAACAAAGTTCTTTTGTATAGAACTATTGTAAATATGTTATAGAAAGTCACCTTTTATGGGTTGAATGTTGGCACAGTGGTAAGCAATGACATCAAAAGGCACAGTCACATGGGAAGGTTCTTGGTTTGCATCCAGACACCTCCCTAAATATGCCAGGCATGTGTGCCCATGAACTCAGTCTGGCTGAGGCTGGAGGTCGAACATGTTGTCAAAACTCTCTTGAGACAGTTGTTTCTCTTTCTCTCTCATTGAAGAAATAAAGAAAGTAAATGAAAGAAAGTTACAAAATTAGCGGCAGTGTAAGGTAAAAAATTTAGATGTATTGTTACATTCATAATGATTTTATATCTCTTGATAATTTTATAGTTTTTATCTAATAAACAGTTTGTGGTTGATGCTTAATAGAGAAAGGAAAAGAGAAAAATAATTAGGGTTTGTTCCATGAAATTGATTGATGTATTTAAATTTTATATTCTGTGATAATGTATTGAAAGTATCATTTCTTGGAATAAGACAATAGGGATCAATTAAGAGATCAAATATCAACAGCTCATTTAATACTTTCTAAGGTGAGAAAAACCATAAACAGAATTTCACTTCCCTGTAGCTTTTGTTATATTTAGAATTTTAGAAGTTTTGTTTCTCAAAAAAATTTTAGAACTTTATAAGATAAAAATCTTTGGTGTTTAAATTTAGAATCACTCCCTTATGAAATCAATTTTTAAAAACATTTCCATGTTCTTATCTTAGAAGAAAAATATGGGGACCAGCAGTTAGTGTAGTGGCTATGTCGCTGAACTCCCACGTAGTCGACTGCGGTTCATGTCCCAGACCTGGCGTCTTGAACTCACGCCGAGCACGTGTGCATGTGTGCCCAAGATCCCAAGGGGAGAATGGAGGAGAAGGGATTGCGGCATGGCCATCCTCCCTGGGGGGTGATTTCTCACTTTCTGTCTCTCTGTCTCTCTCTCTCTCTGTCTTTCTGGCGAGTGCACGTGCCCAATAGCAAAAACCTCTAAAAAAAAAAAAAAGAAGAAAAATATGTAACCCATAAGATATAAACCCAGTAAGTAATAAGAGGTGGGAGGGAGGGAATCAGGGAAAAAACAAACAAATAAAATATTTAATAGACACAAAAATGAAAAACTATCTGTTGATGATAATGGTAATGTCTTCAACTTGACTAATATGCGCTGTCTTCATGTTGGGAAAAACCATGCTGTACATTGTAAAAGTGTACAGTGATCAAATGTTAATAAATTTAAAAGATATAAGCCCATAAATTACTATAATTATTATCACTATTTGAATGATTACCCACCCCCTTCCATACTAGTGTTTGTATTAAAAACTATGTAGAAGGCGATTGGACTTAAGTTTGATTTTGTACTCTTGAAAATAGATTCAAATGATCTAAGTCAGTATCATTTGGTACGTTTAACATTTTCCAGTTTCACTGCTGTGATTCACCTGGTGCATGCACTTTCACTTGTCCATTCATAAACCTAGATTATTTTTTAGTTAGAAAAAAGAACTGCAATTATAAAATATCATTTTAATTATAACTTGTGATTTTTGACATGTTTATATAAAGAACACAACTTTCAGCATTTGGTAGATCTTTTCGATAAGATATCCAGAATATGAACAGCTCTGCAGTGGGAAACCATGTTTGCTTTCTGTGGTTTAATCTTCTGGGTTGGCTTGTTTCTGTTGTTAAACACACTATAAATTCTTGGACTTAAGTGTATAGTATGATATTATTTCCTCTAACTCTTTTGCTAAGCTCTTTTTGAAAAGAGGAAGATTACCAGCATGAATCAAAATAAGTAGCACATTCCTTCTTTTAAAGGACTTTTCCTATTTCAAATAAGGTGATATGTGTTATGTTCTGGCTAACCACACGATGGCAGTATGTGAATACCTTATAAATCTAAGCAAACCCTGAAAAGACTTCAGACTGTATAACAATCCAAATAATCCACTTAAAACATGAAAGTAACCACTCTCTGTTCTCTTATTACATGGAACATTTTTCATATTTATTAAGGGTAGTGTCAATTTATGACTTTATATTGGTGTTTCTCTCTCCACCATACGTTGTAGAATTGACAGTATTCAGTGAAATCAGGTATATTTTTAAAGTATTGCTTTGGCTTTATTTTTAGTGAAAAGAATAATCAGTATTTATATGCAGTAGAAAAATAGTAGCATTAGCTCTTTTTTTTTGTTTGATCTTTTCTTCTTCTTCTTCTTCTTCTTCTTCTTCTTCTTCTTCTTTCTTCTTCTTCTTCTACTTCTTCTTCTTCTCCTTTTCCCAAAAGGCTAGTGTAGTTATCAGAGACAGAGAAAGAAAGAAAGCACCCCTAATGGAGGGTGGTCACACTGAAATCCTTTTCCCTCCATTTCTCATTCCTTTTAGGATTTTGGGCACACACACACACATACATGCATTCAGATTGTTTATCAATCTGATGGGGCAGACGTTGACTGTGTGAGATCCAGCTCCCTATGCACAGGGCACTAACCACTGAGCTTTGGGGCTGGCTCAATTAATTTTTTCTTAATCTATAACTCTTGCAACGCTCATTATTTCATTTCTATAGGTTTTTTTTCGGTTGCATTATTAAGTCTCAGGACATCCTTGAGCAGTAAGTAATAAGCTAAATAACTATTAATAATTCAAGATATTACCTAAATACTAACATTTCAGGACAGTTGGGAAATAGAGTAATGGTTTTAGAAGTGATCAACTTGAAGCCAATGTTTGTATTCCTATCAACCAAACAGAAATAAAATCAATAGGTAGGCATATACATAATGTAAAAGATAAATGAGAGAACAGAATGTAAATAAGATGTACTTGATTATTTATATTAGAGTCAAATATCATATTCTATTACTACCCTTACAAATGTAGAAATTTAAAAAAAGATTTATTCCTATTGTTCATACATTTTTCATGCCTTATTTTTTTCCATTGTTATATTTTAAAACATCTTATAGTTCAAGATTTTAAAACTGCTTAAGTTAATTCAGCCAGAAGCCAGTAATCTCACTGTCTGTGAGTTCATTCTCATGAGAAATATTATTGGGAAAATATTACTACTAGCTCATTTAGGTCTTTGAAAGTTCTAATTTTTATATGGTCTTTGTATACCATCTTGGTCTTCATTATTTCTGCTTATCTTTCACATACCTGAACAGAGCCCTACACCCTGCTTGACCCCTCTTGATATTATGTCTTTTCTGAGCCTTCCTAGGGAAGTCAGTTACTGATATGAATTCCTCTAATTTAAAAAATCCCATGAAAGTGGAAAACTAAGCACAGAACTCCTAGTTGCCTTGTGGATGCTTCTGAGATTAGACAACTATCGATCTGTTTTCTTTTACTAATTTATTTGGATCCGTAAACTCTACCACATGTACAATCACAGATCTTGTGTATTAAAAGAAAAGGAAATCTTGTCTATCTTGATTTGAACTTTGAGTAAGTCCATTCTCTGCTTTTCTCCTTGTTCCCTTTATCTCCTTTGTGTGCAGGACATCAGAGCTACAGAGATAAGTTGTAAATCAAATTATACCTACCTTCTCTGCTCCTTCGCTATTCCGTTCTTCCCTTCCTCACTCTGCCTTTTTCCTCCCTTACTCCTCCTTCTTTCTCCTCCCTTTTTCTTTTATTTGGAATTCGAGAATCTCAAAAACAGCTGGGAATGACAAGAAACAAGGGGGGAGAATACACAACAGTCAATTACAATCTCAAGGGGCACAGTAATAAACATCAAGCTGAAGTTATTTTGGACTGGATTGAGTGGTTATTACAGGCACATGCAAACTGTATGTAAATAAACTTGTGACCTGCTCACATATTGATCTTGGATGTCATAACTAACTTCTTAAATGCTGCTCAATCTGACTATCATGCAATTTCTCTATCCTCGGCATGAAAGATAATCCTTATTAAAAATAACATCAATATTTTCATCTCAATAGTTTTAAACATGGAGCCAAAATAAGCATATGTGAACGGCTGCTTCGTCCTGTCATCCTCTCTGTTTGGCCATGGTAATTACACTATTGTAACCAGTTCGAATTTTCTTTTAGTTCGGATTTTAAAATGATCCATGTTACTATGATGAATATGCGTTTTTATGGAGCTGGCTCCATTTCCTCATCTTTAGGATTGGGTGATTGTGTTTCCTCTCTGGATGAATTAGAGTAGTATATTTGAGATTATATTTCATTAGTTTTATTGCTGCTTGTTAAAGTTTTATTATCCTCTCTGTTTTATATTTCAGACTGGCAACACTTGCCAGCAATGCTAAGTGACTTGATATATGTATATGAATCATAGCTTTGTGACCTAAGAATATGCTGTCTGCAAATATAATGGTGCCTCAGAAGTGATATTTTATAATACCATTAAACATATGCATTCACAGAATAGCCATCTAAAATTAAGGAGCTTTATTGCAAAATTTCCTTCATTCCAATTCAAATATTCAGCATTTCTCATAAGTGGTGCATAATATGCTTTAAATAAAAATTTATTCATTCTGAATGGTTTTCATTTATTTGATGTAATTGTTATCTATTCTGTTTCTAGTTCAATAATGTCTTTTCAAACAATCTTACAGTTAGGTAACTTTTGAAGCCACTTTGTGTTACTTAGGTTGTGTCTCTTTACTCAATTGACTAACAGCTGAGTAGGTACAATGAGTAGTTACACACCACATAATTGAAATAACACTAGACTCAAGGGGGAAGTACATAGTCTACCATCGCTGCAAATCCTATTCTTCTGCACACTCTGCACTGTGGTTTCCTGTTTCATAAATGGATATTAAGAAAGCAGTGCTTCCTGATACATTTAATGGCAATTATCAAAATGTGTGCAATTATTATCACAGGGAACATGATTTAAATCAACTACCTGAAACTAGCCTCTTCCTTAAGAGCATATACGCTTAAAAAGTCTTTATTTTTCAAAAAAGATAATGTTTTAGTAAAGAGATGATCGTAGACAACCATTATCAAAAATTTAGTCTCTCGAAGAAAGACTCATTTATGATATTTACTGAGGTCCTACTATGTGCCGAAAGTGATCTTGAATTGTTTTTCGTACACTGTTATTTTTGTCTAATTATACTTTATGTAGTTGAAGTTACTAAGTGACATAAAAATTTCTGGTTATCTAGATATTCACTTATCAGTGACCTAAAATTTCCTAGCTATTTACTAAAGGAGTGTATTCTGTATTTTTACAGAGTTTTTATAACTTGGTTGTACTATAAAATAAAATAGTTAAAAGAAAATGATTAACTATGAAGTTAAAGTTCTCCTTACTCATTAAAAGCAAAATAGGACAAAAACAAGTTTGTGTGAGGAGAAAGAGGCAACATTGGAAGGCCACCTCAGTCATTCCTGAGGCTGACGGCTGACAACATTTGCATCCTTGCCTCCTGGTGAATGTCGATGCACACGTCCCACACCCCTCATGCACCAGGCACTCTCTGTCGCAGCATTTCTCTGGGGACAAGGAAGCATCAGAGATGTTTGGACTCTCCAAAGCTAAGATCTCTACAGTTTTGATTTAACTATGGTGATTTCTGGTCAGTTTCCACTGAGTCCAACAACCCAAGATGTCCTAAAAGAGAAGGATCTGGAGACCTCCCAGGAGAATTCTAATTATATGTCAAAAGCGTGGAATTTGAGAACAAAATAAAACAGCAACAGCAAATTGTGTTGATATTAAGCATTCTCAGGTGGCGGGAACAAAAACATGTAGGGTGCATACCTAACCCCTCCTCACATTTCTTTCATCTTTTCTGCTTGCCCCTGACTTCTAAAGTGAATTCTTTTTTAATTCTCATGCTATTTTGATGATACTTTGGGGCAAGGAAGTAAAGAGGAGGAAAAAAAAAAAACCTGAGAGATTCAGCATTTACTTTTGGAAAAGGAATAAGATTAGGATAGAAGAAAAATGGATGAGGAAAGAAAGGCAGAAGCCCTCATGGGATAGTTGAGCTGAGCAGGGTACTTGTTTCAGAGTTCAAATATCAGAGGAAGATTTTTAGGAACTGCGACTGTCCATGTGGGGAATGTTAAGAACTACAAAGATGAGAAGAATGGATTACATATTTGTGGTTTTTAAAGCACATTTCCATCCTGTTGCCATTTTAGAAGGACATCTTTGATGATCTGAATGTCTTTTTAATTACTTGTGGTGATTCTATTGCTTTTCTTTGACTAAAGTCTGAACTGAGCCTGGATCATATGGGCAGAATTGTTATTTGAATTACTGTATATTTCTACAAGACAGTCTCTCGAGTTTTGAAGTTGGTAATAATCTTTTATCTTCATTCTCATTCAGTTCTTCGTAACCAATAATTTTTTCCTTTATAATGTTTCCACGACCCAGATTATTGGCAGTGACATAACTTCACTCAAGGTGTTCCCACAAATGAAGACGCCTGCCTCCTTCCTCTATTTCTAGTTCTTTTAAGAACAAAAGTAAGGGCCCTGTCTTAGAATACCATGAGTTTTGAAAAAGACCATGAAAGATATATATTATGAAAAATCTATGGAGGGATTTATTTATTGCACTACAATAAACTTGTACTTTAACGCCATCTTTCCAAGATTTTTTTTTTTTTTTTTTAATTCTAGAAGGCAGAGAAAGAGAGAGAGGGCAAGATAGAAAGAGAGAGAGCTCTGCTCTCTCTTTCACCCTCCCCCATAACTATGTCTGGTCATGCTATAATCCTTTTTCCTTAATTTCTCCATCACATCAGGATTATGAGTCTGCATAACCCATTCCTGTTTGCCAGGGCCAGATTCAAATCATGCTTGCCCATGTGGGATCTGGCTCCCTCTGCACAGTGGTGAACTGGGATGTGGGACAAGCCCTTCATGAACTGATTGAAGTCCCCCTAGTGTCTGCTTCTCACTCTAGGGCCCCCGTCTCTGTTCTTATCCTATACATGTTTAGTAATTGTTAGACTGCTTGTGGGAACTATTATGGAGGGTAAAAATTACATTATTTTATGTACATCTGTCCTGTATACTTATTGAGTCTACATGCTATAACATGCATTCTGCTTCTTTTTTCCCTTGATGTATTTTATTCTTGAATGTCTGTTTTAATGCTTATTAAAACGCTAGGTTCATAGTAAGTTCTCATTGCTTGTTGAATTTAATTTAAAAAGCAAATTTTTGGTTGTATAACACAAAATAAGAGGTGCAGGTGATATCTAGTGAACAGGAAAGGGAATACAGCTACACTTCTCAAATCTTCCTTTGAAATACCTCCTAAAAGAGAAGAAAGTGGACGGGTGTCCTCGGTACCTGGAATTTATCCTGATGCAGCGGTATTAAATATTTTTTATGTTATTTGTTTAACCTTAAAAACTCCAGGGAATTATTTTTATCTCCATGGTATCAAATAATATTTTAAATGATTTGCTAGTGTAACAATTCTCTTCCCATTTTGTGGCTCCCAAACATTGCAATAAAATTTGATAATCCAGAAAGATTTGCCTGATTGATGGTTTTTCTCTTCCTTTTAAAGATATCTTAGTTTAAGATTTTAGAAACTTGCTAACAATGAGGTCAGAACTATGACTATGGTAGAATATAGGTTGCATATTAATAGCCACTAAACAATATTGGGGCTTTGTAGGTATTTTCTAAAAGAAGATATAATATCTGTGAATTAATTTTGATTGTGAAGATACTATCACAGATTTATAATTGGAAATCTTAATTCAACTAATAATAAATCATGCTTTATTTATCTATTATGTGCTCAGATAAATGTATATATTCTGTAATTATTATTTCAGTAAATATGTAACTCTAAAATAGAAAATATAAATGAGTTTTTCTATTTAGAATTTGGCTTTACTCCTAAAGGGATTTATGTAAACTTAATGTTGAATATGATGTTTCTCAATCAATTTTTAAATGAAAAAAATCGTGTAGAACAAATGAAATATTAGAATATTAATATGTAATTTTTTCCGCTACAAATTTACTTGCTTATATTTATGTAAAATAATGCGTACATACAATACTTGCTACAAATAACAAAATATAACAATATGGTAAAAAGCTTTCATTTTATGCACTTTAATGTTTAATATTATGTTTTAATTATGTACAACATCAATATTTTTATTACAAATAAATTATTTTAATTATAGCACAATTGCAATTAATATAAACATAACAGAAAAGTTAAACAAATTGAAAAGAATAAAAAAAATCACTGAAAGCATCTCCAGTATTACTTAAGAATTGTGTATTTCTTATCCATGTTACCTCAAAGTTCATTAAAATAGTTTAAAGGTGATTCTCATGTCTATTGTGGACTTGCACGGTAGCTTCTGATATTCTGGTAAAGTCTTTCAAAATTTTTCATTTTATCTTTTGTTTCGTTAGTAGGTTAATTACTCAATGTCTTCTCTCAAATTCTATTGAATGCATTGCTCTTGTCAAACTTTTTCTATTTCTTTTATTTTTTAAAGCCAGAGTCCCACCTTTTGCTTCAGCCCCACTCCCTCCATTGCCCAAACAGGGACTGCAGGTGCGTGCCACCATACCTGGTTACTTTGTAGACAAATCTTTCTGCGTTGACTAGAGGCCAGTCTCCAGCTCATGGCTTTGTTGCCTCAGTCTCCCTGCGCAGTTGGAATTACAGGTATGTACTATGATGCCCAGCTTTTACTTAGGGTAGATCGGGAATCAAACCTAGCTCTCCTTGTGGCCCTAGCCTGCAGGGCACAGTGTCTTAGAAATGTGCCCCTGTAGCCGAACCACGCTTTTTCTATTTCTACATCTGAAGTTATGAGAAAAAAAATTAGATTTCAAATTTTCAACTATAAAAATTATGCTCAAGTACATCTAATCAAAACTTTGCAGAGCTCCCTAACGTCATCTACATCTTTTTCAGACGGGGACTGATTCCATGAATGTCTGAATGAGTCCCATCATATTACCTTCTGAAAAGTAGACAATGATGGACTTGGATGTTCTCCTGAAACCCGAAGCCTTACTCTTATACCAACTGCTCTCAACCCATAGTGTATTAATGTTACTTCAATTCACTGGGACCGCTAGTTTTCTCAAGAGTGTTTGCTAACAGCAGCCAATGCTTAAAACTTAACAATGCTTGTGGCGTTTCTGTCATAATTGATGGGATGAGGGAGTGATAAGATTGGTACATTTACCTCTGTAATCTGACAATGTAAATAATGGCCTACTCACCATTTCAAGCTGGTATTATCTTGCTCATTTGTAGATTTACCTCCTTTGATTAAGGATTTGTAACAGCTATAATGTTTTTTCCAGATACCTAAAATTTTCCTGAAGGAATCCTGAAATATTTGGGGAATAAAAATTCCACAGTATTTCTTATTCTTTGTATGCATTAATTCTTTGATCTTTTTTTCATATTTATTTCTTCAAGATGGACAAAAATTTTTGCACTACAAATGTTTTCTGTAAATTTACATTATTTTTCTATGATCATGGTATTTAAATATAGATCTTATTAAATAAATGCATTAAAAGATTATGTACTTAAAATACTTCAGGAAAGAAAATGAACTCATAGATTCAAACAATCCTTCCTTCGTAAGCCCATCAATCAACATTTATTGAGCTCCTGTCCAGCCCAGGACTGTGGAGCCTCCTCAACTGGTTTACAACATGGCCCCTATGCTAATTGATCAAATGTCATGAGAAAACTTCAGGGCAATTGCAGTGTAGTTATTTTTCAAGATCTTTGAAATAGCAAACAAAAAGCTCAAACACAGAAGAAAGAACTTGTCAGCTATGGTGGTACAGTGAGATTGCAACACTTTATGATCCTGGGCCAGCGTGGGAAGGTCCGGAATTCAGGTCTCTTTACAGGCCCGATGGGTGCCTGCATTCTTGTGATCTAGGAAGCTTATGTTGGGTGTGGCCTGTGGTGTAAGGACCCTGTTGAGGCATGTGCTCTTTCTCTCCCTATTTCAGTTTCTCTAGCTCACGAAGAGAGAAATTTACTTTTATAAGACTCTATTTTTCATTATTTAATTAAAATTATTCATATGGAAACCAGCAGAGGGCATAATGGTTACATTGCTGGTCCCCCGTGTGGTTTGAGTCCTGGACCCAGTGGCTTGAAACTCAGGCTGGGTATGTGTGCACGCATGCCCCAAATCCCAAGAGCAGTATGGAGGAGACAGATTGCAGTGTGACCATCCCCCTGGGAGGTGATTTCTCTCTGACTCTCTCTGTCTCTCTGGTGAGCACACACACTCTATAGCAAAAATCTCTCCCTCAAAAAATGTGTATGTTTAAAAACCGGGCATATTGCATACTCATAGTACCACCGGAAAGAAGTTAAATTTTCTTATTTCAGTGCATATCACTTATGAAACTGAGAGGATGAGAATTTAAAAAGTGCTCTAAGAGACTCTACATACTTGTTTTCTCTCAAAACTTCCCCTTATGTTAGTCTGTTTCTAACTTCACTTGGTTATAACATTTGTAACTAGGTATTGTAAAACCAATACTGTACAGGTTTATTTATTTTATGGTAAATTGTGTAGTTCGTTTTCTTCACAAACTCTGTGACCTCATGGTTTATGATTTCTCCTCAATATGAAGCGGGGGTTTTCAACCTTGGTTGCATATTAGAATCACCTGGAGAGCTTTGAAAACATACTGATTCCCCAGCCATCACTGAAGTTCTTACATAATTGGATTATGGAGAAGCCCTGGCATCTGTACCTAATAAAAACTCACAAGGTGATTTTAATACACAATTAGGGTTGAGCACCACTGATAGGTGGGGGAAGAGTTTTATTGAAATTATCTGGAACAATTCTATCATTGGGAATATTAATATAATCCTGTGTGCCTAGTGATATAGCACATGTTTTGAACATGCGCTCTCACTAATTCTAACCCTTGCGATAGACCTCAGTGTTAGAAAATAAGTTCTCTTTACAAAATGGTGGTGGTGACTTCCATTTGAAGCTCTTTGGAAAACATATTATTGGTAGGACATTTGGTTTGGTGGGAGTTTGGTCTGTTACGTTACATAAAAATTAGTCAGTGTTCAGGCCATTAGTGGCATGGTGGTTGAATTGGTTGGATCCCCTGTGGCCGACTGTGCTATTCGAATCCCAGACCTGGTGGTTAGGGAACACACTGGTCCTACACATGTGTGTGTATGCCCAAAATCCAGAGAAGAGAATGGAGAAGAAGGGATTGCAGTAGGGCCATTCTCCCTGGGGATGATTTCTCTTTC
>NW_006159439.1:2012006-2041910 GCF_000334495.1 Tupaia belangeri chinensis | reverse complement strand
AAGGGATTGCAGTAGGTCCATTCTCCCTGGGGATGATTTCTCTTGCCCTCTTGCTCTCTGGTGATCCCATGTGTCCTGTAACAGAACAAAACAAAAATCAGTCAATGCTAGCAAATTATCTCTGCATTTTTATTTGTTATTAAATTTACATGTGAGATTATGTGGAGAAAAATGCACCCATGGTTTCAGAAAAGTTTTAAGTCAACTGTTGCATTTCCTCATTCATAACTAGTGTTCTGTGAGATGCAAAGAAAATACTGTATTTGCATTTAATTCCTATTAAATTTGTGGGGCTTTAAAAATATAATATCCATTGAATCTGTCATTAAGTAAGTTTGGAACTATTTCAGTTTTATTTATCATTTCATACATAGTTAAATTTGGGATCTGGCCGTGGCTATTGGTGACAGTACCATTTAGAGTTCTCTCCAAACAGGGTCTGTTGTTAGGAAGAAAGCAAAACTAAATCAAAGGACTAGTTCAAGAACAGTTACAGTGATTTCTTTGTGAACTTCAAACATTATCCTGATTGATATTATGAATTAACATGATCTTCGTGTTATTTGAGGTTTTTATACAGCAATGATTGTTCGATTCCACAATATGGATTTGTCTTAGCCATGATTGCAGGCTCTCTGTGTTGCTGGGTGGTAAAGAGCTGCTGAGTAATTTCCCTTCCTTTGAAAGGAAAGTTCACAGACGTGCATCTTGGTGTACATCCTATCTAGTGATAGTCATACGCTCCGAGAGAATAAGTCTTTCCAGTGTGAGATGGCATTTTGGCTTGTTTATGAGTGTAACTTACACTTGGGAACATTCTTTAAGCACTTTGGAATCCTTGGTTAAATGCTTTGTTTTGTCCTTATTAAGCCAAGAACGCTTCTTAAAAACTTGATTTGTTTTGAAAATGTCTCTTTTTTTTTAAGTACATCATTAAACACACGAAGAAATTTATCCTTCACAATCACATTACAAGTATGTCCATGAAAAATTCTATCCTGGTGAACAACTGGCTTATTTCCTGTAAATTGTGAAATTGTTGCTTACGGAGTAAAGGATAGCCTGGGCATTCTTTTCCTTCCTTCAAACTCTTAACATTGTTGGTGGTGAGGAACAGTCCTCTTGATTTTTGGTATAATCCTGGCATTGGATTTTTTTTTTTTCTTTTTTTAGAGTTTTTTTGCTATAGGGTGAGTGCTCTCACCAGACAGAGAGAAGAGAGAGAGACAGAAAACAAGAAATCACCCCCAGGGGGCATAGTCACACCACAATCCCTTCTCCTCCATTCTCCTCTCGGGATCTTGGGCATGCACGCACATGCGCCCAACGTGAGTTTTAAGCCATAGGGTCCGGGACATGAACTGCGATCGACTACATGGGAGTCCAGTGACATAGCCATTACGCTAACTGCTGGTCCCGGCATTGGATTTTAATTGCTTTTGTTTTAAACTCAGGAAAATAGCACCTTTAAAATATAAAATATAAAATGATAAAAAGTGGCATAAAATTTCCTACCATATAATAGAAAACCAAGAGGGTGCAACTATAAGTAAATTTACTCTCATTAACTAGCTTGCTTGCAATCATTTTGTCATAAACCTACCACATTTTCTCTGAAATAGGAGCAAACACACCACATAGAAAACTGTATACTTTATTTCTATTTGTTATCCCTTATGCGTGTGAGTGTGTGTGTGTGTGTGTGTGTATGTGTCAGTCTGTGTCAGAGAGAAAGAGACAGAGAGAGTGAAAAGGGGTGGAAAGAGAAGAGAGAGGGAGAGAGAGATGGTTTCAGTTCTTAATTTTGGGTAATTTAGGCATGCATTTCTTACCGTAAGAAGTTAGCACAAAGTCACGAGAGCCTTTGACGTGACTTACCGTTCTGTGTGAGAATGGACAGTAGCGCCCCAACCTTTCTTGTTTCTTTGTCTTGATTGCTATTTAGTAGAAACTGACACAAAAATGATGCTCCTGTGGTGGTGGCTTGACCCTTCTTATAGGCTACGATGCATTTTTAGTTTTTAGGAAAGGGAAGGTATACATACATCATGGAAGATTGATTTCATTTGCTAAAATACAGGTTTTCCTAATAAATTTATTCTCATATTTATGTCACCTTTACTTAATGTCAGGGAAAAGAAAGAGGTCATTGCTGACACAGTGAAAAAAATAATGTATGTAAAAGTACACTATAAATGGCAACATACTTTAAAATGTGGGGTACTATTTTGATTTTTTTAAAAAGCCAGAATTCCCACAAATATCTCTGACAAAGCAAGTAACCCATCTGAAGGCTCTAGAATATTAATCTTTCAGTAATGGTTTGAGGCAGTAGACAACTTTGAAAGAAGATGATTAATTTCCCAAAGAAAGTTTCAGCAAATATATTATGTATACAACTTTATCATATTTCTCTCATCTCTTCCTTGTCTTCTTTTCCTGAATGTATTAGCATTTTGTGTGTCACTGTTCAGTTTACTGAGTCCCCTGAATGTATCAACTTCTATTTATTAATAAAAGTTTAAAAATTCAAATATAGTTTGAATTAAAACTGGCATTGTCCTCACATAGAGGTTTTAGTATACTAGAAGAGGCAACAAAGACACATGGGCTTTAAAAATGTAAACAAGGGACCAGCAGTTAGCATAATGGCTGTGTTGCTGGACTCCCATGTAGCCGACCACAGTTCCAGTCCTGGACCCGGTGGCTTAAATTGACGCCAGGCGCTTGTGCGTGTGTGCCCAAGATCCCGAGAGGAGAATGGAGGAGAAGGGATTGCAGAATGGCTATCTCCTCTGGAGGGTGATTTCTCACTTTTTTTTTTTTCCTTTCTTTTCTTTCTTTTTTTTTTGGAGAGGTTTTTGCTATAGGGTGCGTGCACTCGCCAGAAAGACAGAGAGAGACAGAGAGATAGAAAGCGAGAAATCACCCCCCAGGGAAGATGGCCACGCTGCAATCCCTTCTCCTCCATTCTCCTCTAGGGATCTTGGGCACACACGCACACACGCCCAGTGTGAGTTTAAGTCACAGGGTCTGGGACACGGACCGTGGTTGGCTACATGGGAGTCCAGTGACATAGCCATTATGCTAATTCCTGATCCCCCACTTTCTGTCTCTCTGTCTCTGTCTTTCTGGTGAGCTCACGTGCCCTATAACAAAAACCTCTCCAAAAAAACACAAAGTAAACAAAAGGCCAAATATTAAGCTGTAAAAACCAGATTAATGTACTGGCAAAGAAAATGAAATTGAGAGCCACAAGGCCTCAGTTCAAAACCCAGCTCTTCCACTTTACTGTGTGTAGTCTTTGAAAATTAACTCTGTGTGCCTCAGTCTCCTCCCCTGTAAAATGACAATAATGCACTTTCTTCCTAGAGTCAGTGTAAAGATAAAATAAATTAACACACATAAAATACACAAACTTTAGCTCTACTTATAAAATAGACACACACTTGAAATTGATAAAATGTGCAAAGGGCTGACGTCAGTACATAACTTGGGGGAAAGGGTAGAAAGAAATCCTGGGGGTTTCATGCTGCAGTTGTGGGAAAGAGGAATGCACCATTTTCTTCTTGTTAACTAGTAAATACTTCAAGAAGGAAGATTGGAAAGGTTGATGGTGAAGGATGCTGTGGAGAACTTGTGGAGACAGCGGAAAAAAAAGAGAGAGGCATTGAAAATGAAGAGATCAGTGTAAATTCAAATGGTAAATATCAGAAAGGAGGTTTTACTTGCAGTCAGAAATGGTATGAGAAGCTATTTTAAGAGTTAGGCATGTTGGGAACCAGCAGTTAGCGTAATGGCTATGTCGCTGGACTCCCACGTAGTCGACCGCGGTTCATGTCCCGGACCCGGTGGCTTAAAACTCACGCCGGGCGCGTGTGCGTGCGTGCCCAAGATCCCGAGAGGAGAATGGAGGAGAAGGGACTGCGGCGTGACCATCCCCCCTGGGGGGTGATTTCTTGCTTTCTGACTCTATGTCTCTCTCTGTCTGTCTGGCGAGCGCACGCACCCTACAGTGAA
Source organism: Tupaia belangeri chinensis (assembly GCF_000334495.1). NCBI lineage: Eukaryota > Metazoa > Chordata > Mammalia > Scandentia > Tupaiidae > Tupaia > Tupaia belangeri. Next base: position 2,037,890 of record NW_006159439.1, on the reverse strand, counting down.
AATCTCTCAAAAAAAAAAAAAGAAAAAAAGAGTTAGGCATGTTGCAAAGAAGATGAAAATTGTGGGTTATTTAGTGAGACAAAATTTTGCATATAGCAGTTATCAGGTATATGAGTGTGTGTACAAATAATAAAATTTGTTAACAGAATGTTTATAAAAATATATTTATAGATTATACATTTATATTTTTTATAATATATTTATATATTTTATATACATACGTGTGTATATTGTGTGTATGTGTATATATATATTACATATACATAGACACATAAAGACAATTATTCTTCAGACTTTAAGATCAATTTATTTCGAAGTTGTTTCATATTAACTTTCATGTCTTATATTTCAGAGGAAGGAAAACTAATTAGATTAAGTTTAGACATGAGTTGACTATAGGGAAACTTGAACTCTGGTGCAGGTGGACCTAGACAAAAGTTTTCTATTCACATTTCATTGTTTTTGAGAAAAAAATAAACTTAAAATATCCTAATCAATGTAACATAATTTGATAAATCATAAAAATAATGATAAAAATATCTGACTGAATTGGCTGGGGAAGCATATTGAGATATATGGAATTACTAAAGACCTAAAATAATTAAATCAGAATTTATTTTGTATTAAATACCAATTAATATTAACACAGCATATTAAAAAAAGAGGATATTGAGGGGCCAGCAGGTGGTTTGGTGGTTAGGGCACTGGATAGTCCCACATGACAACCATGGTTCGAGTTCCAGACCTGGTGGCTTGCTTTCTCACTTTCCCTCTCTCTCTTTCCATGTGTCTTTCTCTGGTCAAATTCAAAATGAAATAAATGAATTAAATAATTAAATAAATGATTCTTAAAAAAGGAGAATATTGAATGTGCTTTATGCAAACTAATAACAAATGGTTGAGGGGATAAGAATACTCTTCATGTTGATATAACTATTGCACATGTATTTATGTAAGAAAAATCACATTGTACTATCATGAATATGTTCACTTACTATGTTAATAAAAATAAAAAAAGCTTAAAAATATTTTACCATGACAAGACCAGTAACTTAAAAATTAACAAAGTGATAAATTTAAAACTACTTCTTTTTAAAAGAGATTTTTGTGCTCTCCAGAGAGACAGAGGGAGACAGAAAGTAAGAAATAACACCTCCCACCGGGGCGGTGGGGTTGGCCAGGTCACAATCCCTTCCCTTCCACTCACCTCTTGGGGGTTTTGGGTACACACACACACACACACACACACACACAAACCTGACACAAGGTTCAAGTCACAGGGTTTGGGACTTGAACTGCTGTCAGCAATGTGTGAGTGCAGTGATGTAACCATTATGCCATTTACCGGTCCCAACCTAAGACTACTTTTAAAGTTTAGTTCATATATTCCACTCTGGATTTCCCATTTGATTGATATGACTAGTTTCATAAGTTTGGAGACAAATACAAGTGACATATAATTTTATTTTCATTTTTCTAAATTGCTTAGTATGAATACAGAGGAGAATCTTATCAAATTGAGCAGATAACTTTTAGAGATAGGAAACAGTATCCTCATTGTGAGACGGGCAGTTGGCACTCAAAGGCAGATTATTTTATAACTGTTATCTATATCTCAAAGCCTAATCATAGTAACATTTTGGAAACTGCCTCTGCTTGACTATGGGAGAAATGAGCAGAAGGGAAAGACGTGAGCAGGCTAGAGCCTAGAGAACTTCAGCTAACAGGAGACTGACATTCAAACAGAAATACGGTCAAATTATACTTGATTTTGAAAAGCTTAATTGCTCAATGTAAGTCTTGTTAAAGGAAGTAGGAGATTCCCCCACCAGGTAAAGTAAGATTGGCAGCAATTAGAAACCCAGGCTGGGTTCTCCTAGGACTAAAGATATTGTCCTGCTATTCCTTTTCTCTCCCCTTCCCATCCGTGCTTGAACTCTGGTAAGAAACTCTAGAACTTTGAGACCCAGATAAAACAGGTAGTGATGGAAGGTAGATGAAAGGTTACTGTTTGATGTTGGTGAATAGAATGGATTTTTAATTTAATTAATTAATTTAATTAGTTTATTTTTTGGAGAGTTTTTTGCTATAGGGTGTGTGTGCTCGCCAGAAAGACAGAGAGAGACAGAGAGACAGAAAGCGAGAAATCACCTCCCTGCCCTGGTGGGGGGGGATGGCCGTGTTGTAATCCCTTCTCCTCCCAAGATCTTGGGCACGCACACACACACACACACACACACACACACACACACACACACAGCATGAGTTTAAGCCACTGGGTCCAGGACTTGAACTGTGGACTACTACATGGGAGTTCAATGACATAGCCATTATGCCAACTGCTGGTCCCAGATTTTTTATTTTAAAGCATAAATCTGGAAATACATGAATAGATTAGACCAGATTCTGTGTGTCACCATGGAGCAGACTGATACATTTCCTTCAGGAAATTAGCTTGGAGTAAACCTGAAGCTGATCCAGACTGAATAGCTCAGTTAGATATTAATCCTGGTAGGTGTCATCAGGAAGAAGGAATTAATGTTAGATGTGACAGTGTCAAGCTATCTTTTGTGTATCAAGTGGCTCTGCTATTTACTTGCAGTGGAAGGATTAGAATTATAGAAACCTAAAGATGTATGGCTATGAAATGTAAATAATAAATAAAAAAAGAATTATAGAAACCAAATTGTGTCATACCTCCATCTTTGAAAGTTTTGTTTACTTACTTAGACAAAGAGAAATTTTCCAACCTATTCTTGTAAGTTGTTTTTTTTATCCTTTTCGGAAATCAGCATTATTATTTTCAAATCAAAATAATTCCATTTTTCCTGGTATATATTAATTTTTTGAGATGCAAAGAAATCAGGTATGGTAAAGAGTCTATTATATAATGACTATAAAACAGAGAAAGGGATAAAATTTCTAAATGATCAAAGAAACATGCTTTCTTTGTAATGGTGAAAATATAGTGTTGCTTAGATGAAACTATATATGTTTCACAAATCCTAATTGATATTTCTATATCTCATTAGATTTATAATTGAAGTTGTAAAAATGGTACTGAAAAGTCTTTGTTTTCATTTGGTTAAAAATTCAGTGAATTTCATAATTTTCTTTAAAGAATATGTCTTTACCTTTAGATGGTAATGTCATTTTTCTGTGTGTGTCTTGCATAGGTTACTTCCATTTGCCTAACTGATGCCCATTGAATTGGATCCTTCTCACTTCCTTACTCTTTAATATGGTTCAGTGCAGAATTTTTTACTTTATTAAAAGTTCTTGTAGACTCCTGAAATATTCAGACAAGGTAGGGCGACCTCTGTCCCCTCTCTGTCTGTCTGTCTTGCATGCTCTCTCTTTCTCTTTAGATTTTTTATCTTATTACTTTTTAAAATTTTAAACCTCTTCTTACCTTGGCCTTTTCTTTCTCTTCTTTATTTCAGAAACCATTTTAAAGCTGAGGTGTGTGCTGGCATGTTTGCACGGCATGCCAACGCGCCACGTGGTTTTCATTTTTTACCTTTAAAATTGTTTTTTTGTTCTCTTTCTTGGTCGTTTTTTTCTAGTTTCTCTTTCTTTCTTTCTTTCTTTCTTTCTTTCTTTCTTTCTTTCTTTCTTTCTTTCTTTCTTTCTTTCTTTCTTTCTTTCTTCCTCCCTTCCTTCCTTCCTTCCTTCCTTCCTTCCTTCCTTCCTTCCTTCCTTCCTTCCTTTCTTTTCTTTCTTTTCTTTCTTTCTCCTTTCTTTCTTTTGCTTTTGCTTTTTATTTTTTTTAACCTTACTTTCCCACTCTGCTCTTCACTCTCCACACACTAAATATCTAGATAGGCCTAGGTGCACAGTGGCCAAGCATCTGAATACTTTTAGAGTCATTGAAATTCTCAATGCTTATTAGACCTCCTGCTTTAAGGAAGAAATTTCTTTTTTATAAATCTGAACTCATAATCTCTTTCTGTGGATACCATGTCACAAAGCACAGTGGAGGATTTTGTCACAGAATGACCAGAAACCACCACAGAGGCACAAGAAATATGAGAAACCAAGAAAATATCTCTCCCCTAGGGGAAAAGAAAAGTCCTTCATCATCCACAGACAGTTCAGTAGAACTCGTGGAAATGTCTGATAGAGAGTTCAGAATATTCATAGTGACAAAACTAAATGAGATGCAAGAGCCAAGAGAGACAATGAACTCCAGAAGGTGCAGGAGAAAAGAGACAATGAATTCCAGGAGATGAGTTAGTTCTTGCACAATCTGAAAGAGGAAAAACACACCATAAAAAAGAATCAAATGGAGTTATTAGTGATGAAAGCTGCAATTCAGGAAATTAAAACCTCCCTCGACAGTATTAAAAGCAGATTAGTCCATGCAGAAGGTCGAATCTCAGGTATTGAAGGCAAAACCTCTGATCTAGAAAAAACAACCAAAAAGACTGCAGAAGTAACTGCCAAAAATGAGAATACTACCCAAAAAATACTAGACAGCATTAAGCACCCAAACATCTGGATAATCAGTATCCCAGAAGGTGAAGACACTATTAAGGACATTAATAATTTATTCCATAAAATCCTGGTAGAAAACTTCCCAAATCTAGAGAGGCATTCAAATATCAGACCCAAGAAATACAAAGGACCCCTAATAGGATCAACCCAAGAAGATCTTCTCCAAGGTGCATCATAGCCAGACTGGTCAAATCTACAGACAAAGACAGGATACTAAAATTGGCAAAAGAGAAATATGAGGTTACTTATAGAGGTTATCCAATCAGGCTAACCTCTGACGTCTCATCAGAAACATTGCGAGCAAGGAAAGAATAGGAAAATATATTTGAAGTACTAAGTGAAAAGCAAGTTTCAACCAAGCATACTATACCCGACAAGATTATCCTTCATTTGGAAAGAAAAGATAAAACATTTTCAGATAAATTTGCCAATAGCAGGCCCACTATTCAGGAAGTTCTGAAAAGAGTGCTTTACCAGGAAAACTAAAGTCACATACAGAAATAAGAGAACAAAAAGCAACCAAGAAAACGACTGACCTAATGCTAGGGACAAGAAATATCAATAATAATGCTGAATGTTAACTTCCAGGATTTAAGTGGAAAGATCAGATGACAGTAACACTGCAAATTCAACAGAAGAGAGATTGAACGTAAGACTGAACTGGTGAAATAGAATTTTATGACTTTTGAGTAAAACATTGCTGATTTTTTTTTTGCTATGCGTTGTTTTCCCAATTTAAGATTTTCGCTTTCTTTTGAGTTGTTGATAGGTACAGCAATTTGTTGAAATATTTTTTCTTCTTGTTTGTTTGTTTCTTTAAATGGAAACATAAACTTTTCTTCCTTCCTGACACCTCTGAAATTGAAAATTATTTTGGAGTAGTTTTATATTGTGGCAGAAGGGTTATTTGCGTAAGTTCAATAATACCTGTTGCTTTGAATCAGAAATTGGAAATACTCATCAATGGACAGGGCTTTGATGGGAATATCATATCTGAAGATTAATTAGAAAACTATGGAACTGAGGTATATCTCAAGTAAGCCAACAGAAGCTCTTGGAAAGTTTGCCTGGCACCATAAACTGTTCTGACTGGCAGAGAGGATTAGAGAAGCTATATAAAAAAATTGGGCCCATAAAATAACCTGGCCTTTCCCAGCCCAGCATTGTGATCAGTAGAGATTGCAAAAGAACAGCCACAACTAGAAGATTATCTTGAGGATGAATTTGAAGGAAGAAAAAGAGATCTTTGCTAGCAGATGGTCTATCACAGAATACTTGGTAGGCAGGGCTGAATTGAGAAGGGTTATGTATGACTTGGGTGTTGGGCATTTGCTTTTCAACAGTTTGAGTGGGTAACATGTAAATATTTTCTTAAAAATATTTAAACCATACTGTCTCTGTCATTATAGAGTCACAAACAAAATTATAACAAATATTTTGAATATTATCTTTAAAATTCAGTTTTTTTTAATTTTGAAAGTTGTTATTAGCTGTCAAAAATGATGGAGTATGAGCAAAAAATTTTTTGATATGTAAAGTAAATGTGTGGAAAAATGTAAGAATAAATAAATAATGAAAAAAATTCTCATGCCTGTTTCAGTATTTTTTTCTTTTGCAGTTGTCAAAGATCTAGATCATTTATAGATCCATGTACACTCTGCTGTGATAATCTTTACCTACAGTGAATTCTGGCAGTTTCTGAAGAAATTTTCACTGCGGATAATGGATTTAGATCTCTCAAAAATGTTCTATTTACTGGGTAGAACTTGAGGCTGGTCCATTTTTATGAGTACTCCTGACTTCTACTATAATTTTAAATTAAAGGAAAATGATCAAATGATTAACCCTGTGATTTATCTAAGGAGGCAAGAAAAGAAATTTATGATATTAAAAAAAAGTAGGGGTAGGACCAGCAGTTAGCGTAATGGCTATGTCGCTGAACTCCCATGTAGTCGACCGTGGTTCAAATCCTGGACCCAGTGGCTTAAACTCACACTGGGCGTGTGTGCGTGTATGCCCAAGATCCCAAGAGGAGAATGTAGGAGAAGAGATTGTGGTGTGGTCATCCCCCTGGGGGGTGATTTCTAGCTTTCTGTCTCTCTGTCTCTCTCTGTCTCTCTGGCAAGCACACATATCCTGTAGCAAAAACCTCTCAAAAAAAAAAAATAGTGGTGATCAGGTGGCTTGGTGGTTAAGGCACTGGACTCCTACACGGCCCACTGCAGTTCCAGTCCCAGACTTGGCAGCTTGAAAATCATTCTGAGGTTTTGTGCATGTATGCCCTCAGTCTCAAGAGGTGGAGAAGAAGGGACTGCAGCAGAGCATACCCCCAAGCGGTCATTTCTCACTTTCCCTCTCACTGTCTCTCTCTGGTGAGCACATATGCCCTATGGCAAAAAACAAAAATAAAATCAAATAAAAAAATTTATGATTATATTTTCTCCAATATATTTCTTTAACTTTAGATTAAATCAAAGATGATATATAGGAGAGGACTTCGAAAAGTTCATGAAAAAAGTGGATTATGGTACAAGATACTTTGGTGCAAAAACATTTTATAATCCACACATAGATTTTTCATAATATATACTTTACATGAGGTTTTGGAGTCCCTTCTTATGAAAGACTTACGATTGGTAATACATGAGGAGTCTAGGCTAAGTGTAAATCTCTCCTGTGTATAGGCCAAATTAAGGATTTTTGGAAGGCATGGAATTAGTTTAAAACTTTTATGATATTTGAAGTCACCATTGTAAATCAAGAGTCAATATATTAAATGTACATACGTCTTAATAAGACCCTTGAATAAACAGATAATATTCTTTGTCATATAGCTTTATTTTTATTCAAAGGATAAACAAATAAATCAGCAGAAAAAATATTTAGGTAGGTGGTATGCAATGATACCACAGGGAAATGTTTTTGATGACTTACAATAAACTATGTTCCAAGAAAATTATAATCGCTGCCCAGGAGAGAAAAACAAAAACGAAGAAATCATTTCCACCATAATTTGGTAGAAATTGTGTGCACACAACACACTTGACAAAAATAACAAAGTAGAGGTAGAACTATTTGCAACAATATATTTATAATTTCACAATTGAGTACAAGTTGAATATGAATCAGCCAAAAATGGAAGAAAACCTTTTTCAAAAAAAGTTCATAGAAATAATAATGAGTTGACCTTTTACTGAGCCTTAATTATTTATTTATTTTATGAGAGAGACTGAGAAGAGAAAAATAGGTTTTTAAAATAGTCTCAGTTTATTCTTTCTTCCATGAATGAGAGAGACAGAGTCAGAGACGGAGAGACAGCAGCACCCCTAAGCGTGTCTCAATACTGCAGTTTATCCCCAGCTTCAGCCAGCACTAGATCATAGGCATGGACTATGTCTCAGAGAGGTCTCCAGATGTGGAGTCAAATCCTACATGGGATGCCCTGTAGGTGTTCTGTTTTACCACCATCACTGTTTGGCCTTGTGATAGGTTTTTTTGGTGGTCTGAACATGTTTCCATTCTCCTGCCTCAAATTCTCAAGTTAGCCGAGAGAGCAGGCACACACGATTGTCCCTGACCGGTTCAGGAGAATCCATACCCCAACCTCCTCTGTGGCCTCAGTCATCATGAGCACTAATCTTCTGCTTGTACCACTATGGCCGGGCCTGACACCAGGTTAAGACTTTGCACACATTAACGTATTAAGTCCCTCAACAATACTGTAAGTGAGTACTATTATGTCCATCTTGCAGATTAGAAAATCAAATCTCAGATTATATATCTTGTTTAGTTACACAGCTGCTAAATGGTAGGACAAAGACTGCCTCGGCTAGACCTAATCTTTAACTAACTACACAATATATTGCTATACGTGGAAGCTATCATGTGAATGCCAAACCTAATAGCCATTTTTAGCTACTTAAGCTCAACACTGAGTGATAGGCCAACACCTCTGGACTATGTCTAGGATCCAGTTACCTAACTGATAGGGAATATATTTTATAACAACTTTTTTTTTTTTTTGACAAGAAGAGTTGCTTTTTAAAATATATACTGTTTTTCATAGCTGTGAGAAGCAGAGAACTTCACTTCATGGTAAATGTAGGGTCCTGAGTTTACATTAGGTTTTCAATTTATTTCAATTCTGAAGTCAAAGTTTTAACCAGATTCCATGTGTGAAAGAGCCACCCTTACTACAAGCTGACAACTAAAAGAGAGAGAACGAAAGTCAAGAGAGATAGCTAATTAGTACCACTGTTTCATAGAGAGAGAATCCTTATATCCAGGAGATCAGCCTATCTATCTCCTTGACATTGAGATGTCCTGGGGATAGGCTTCCTATATTAAGAAGTGGGTTGCAGTGTGGCCATCCCCCCTGGGAGGTGATTTCTCGCTTTCTGTTTCTCTGTCTCTCTCTGTCTGTCTGGCGAGCGCACTAGCCCTATGGCAAAAACCTCTCCAAACAAAAAAAAAAAAAAAGAAGTAGGGAGCTAGCGAGCAGTAAGGTAAATATCAAGCTGAAAAAAAGAAATGGATTCCACTCTGGTCTGGGTGTGTTAAATATTTGGAAGTGGAGCATACATGATGGAGATTTGTGAGGCAGGAAGAAGGGCCCTGGAAAAACCTCCCGTCTGATTGTTGTTTTTTAAAGTCTGACTAGCCATTCCTTTTGTTGGAGGAAAAGACTTCTAGCTCCAGCTTTTCCAGATTGTCCTTTATTTTCGTTCTTAGCAGCTGCCCTACCAGGGACGGCCTACAAGATGTTTTCACAGGTTCGATGATGGTCACCAGTTCTGCGGCCTCAGACACTATTCAACGTCCAATGATTCTTTTTTCCCCCAAACTCTGGAGAATATAGTATACATGTGTATGTATGTATTTGTAAAACCAATAATGTTTTCCTCTTCTCTGTTTTCTTTCATTTTCCCTGACTACTCTTAAAACTATACCCCCTTTTCTCTAGCTGTAAAATTCTTCCTATCTTGCTGTGTTAAGTTAGTCATAATCCATTGTGGATTTTATATTTTGTGATAATAATTTAACCTATTATAGTACAAGCAGGTTCCAATTGTTTACTTCAGTGACCTACTATGCTGGAGTGGTTAAACAAAACAAAACAGAAACAACCAAGATCCCTTATGAGGGTTTAAGCCAAATTTCCTCTGTCCAGATGGCTCCTACTACCAAGCCAGAAAAATGGAGAGCCTCTGTCTTTCCTGCTTTGTTTATAGTGGCCCTTGATTACTATTAACGATCTCCAGCTGCAGCAGCTACCCAGCCCTGTCTCTCTTCCATCTCTTACACCCTCATTAACCCCTTGGGGGTTCAAGCTACTCTGCTGTCTGTTTCTCTCTCACTTCTTTGCCAAGAAAACAAAACTTCAATTTTGAGGCTTTCCTAGAAAACTGGAAAAACAAAAATAGATGATTCTAGGGAGAATTTCTGTGACATATTTTCTCAATCTCACAGTCATGCAACCATATACATGCCCATTTTCAATCATGTTTTAAAGAATCATTTCCAGAACACCTAAAAATACAAAATGATTCTCACACATATCTCTATCCATTTCAGATTTTTTTGGGGGGAGTATATTTTAGGTATTGTTTTGTAAAGTCTTTAATTATTTGAAATCCACTCTTGGTTACCACCTCCCATTCCTTCGTTGTACTTACTAATTATTTTCAGTGCCCAGGACATAAACTATCATAGTACCAGCTATTTTTTTTTTAAATTTTTTTATTTTTAAGAGATATTTGCTATAGGGCATGTATGCTTGCCAGAGAGACAGAGAGAGACAGAGAGACAGAAAGCAGGAAATCCTCCCCCGGGGAGTTGGCTATGGCACAATCCCTTCTCCTCCATTCTCCTCTCAGGATTTTGGGTGTGCACACATACATGTCCAGCATGAGTTTAAAGCCCACCAGGTCTGGGACTAGAACCACAGTTGACTATGTGGAAATCCAATGATGTAACCAATATGCCAGCTGCTGGTCCTGCTAGCCAGTTTTTATTCTCTTTCTTTCTTTCCTTCTTTCTTATTTTCTTTCTCTCTCTCTCTCTCTCTTTTTTTTAAAGATACTTCTGCTACAGAGCATGTGTGCTCACCAGAGAAACAGAGAGACAGAAAGTGAGAAATCACCTCCCGGGAGGATGGCCATGCCGCAATCCCCTCTCTTCCATTCTCCTCTCAGGACTTTGGGCATGTAGGTTCATGTGCCCGGTGTGAGTTTTAAGCCTCTGGGTCTGGGACTTGAACCACGGTTGACTACATGGAATCCAGTGACATAACCATTAAGCCATCTGCTGATCTCAAGTATGGGATATTTCTGTAGCCTGTGGTTGAAATAGATAAATATTCTGTAAAGGAAAGAGAAAATCAATTTTAACACCTAGGTAGGGCACAGGGCGTCTATAATACCATGAATTAGAATAAAATAAAGTGTCTTTTGCCTGTGGTTTTTCTACCTTCTCCTTCACTTTTTAAGTAATAAGCCAAATTTTCCTCAAAGATTTTTAATATGCTCATTTTTCTTTTTTTTTAAGGCACTTGATAATAGGTTAACTTTCATGGACCATAGTCTAACTCGTGTATGGTATCATGCATTTCATTTGCATTAGCTTTTATTTTTAAAAAACACTTTCTGAGTTAGATTTTTAAATCATTTCCATTACCAGAGGAAATACTGGGACTTAGGGAGATTGGGTATACTATCCTTAAGAATAATGAAACAAGTGTACCATCTAGTTATTTTTATCCAAGCAAACCTCTGAACTTAAGTAAGGGTTATGATTTCAATCACAGTTTGTTCCTCCAAGTTTCATGTTTTGGAGTTTGATCTCAGAGAGTGGTGATTGGATGTCCTCCAGAGATTCACATGTTAGCACTTGATTGTATCGATTATGTTGTAAAGGTATTAAGTCAGAAATTTAACCAAAGGCCCAGGGTGAGGTCCTTGATTGTGGTAGTGTCATTAGGTGTGGCTTCTATGATTTGGTTGTGGTGGGCATATAAACAAAGGGAATGAAACGAGAACAGCAGACAGAACACTGCATTGATACAGACCAGAACCTGCTAGAAGTTCTACCTTCCATGATTTTGTGCTGTCTCTGGACGTTTTTGTTATAGTTGTTGTTTTAAATAAGTAACGCTTATTGATTCATTTTCTTTCTTTTATTGGAGAGGTTTTTGCTATAGGGCATGTGCTCTTGCCAGACAGACAGAGAGAGACAGAGAGACAGAAAGCGAGAAATCACCCCCCAGGGGGGATGGTCACGCCGCAATCCCTTCTCCTCTATTCTCCTCTTGGGATCTTCGGCACGCATGCACACGTGCCTGGCGTGATTTTTATGCCACCGGGTCTGGGATGCGAACCGAGGTCGACTACGTGGGAGTCCAGCAACATAGCCATTACGCTAACTGCTGGTTCCCAACACACCATGGACTTTCTACCCAACAGAATTGTGAGCCATTAAACCCTCTTTTTTCTTCTTCTTCTTCTTCTTTTTTTTTTTAACATATTTCTAGAGGGTGTGTGTGCTCGTCAGAGAGAGAGAGAGAGAGAGAGAGAGAGCGAGCACCCTTGAATAGGGCATGTTCACAATACAATCTTTTTTTATAATTATTTATTTTATTTTATTTATTCATTCACTTATTTTTTAGTTTGACCAGAGAGAGACAGAGGGTGACAATGAGAAAGAGAGGAAGTGAGAAAGTAAGCCACCAGATTCAGGACTTGAGCCCTGGTCGGCCATGTGGGAGTGTCCAGCGCCTTAACCACCACACCACCTGCTGGTCCCCAACACAATCTTTTTTCTTCCACCCAGCTGGCGTGTTTTTCAAGCCACAACATTAGTATTTGAATTGAGGTTGGCCATGAGAAATCCAATTCCCTTAACCATTGAGCTATGGAGCTGGCCCTAAACCCTATTTCTTTATAATTCTTCTGCCTCGGGTATTTCTTTTAGTAACTCAAAATGGAACTAAGACAGCAAGTGAGAAACACTTTGTGATCATTGTGTTGGGGAAAAAGTCGTGAACTGACACTTAAGCATCATAAAGCAGTGGCAGGAAGTCTTGAGGCCTACTCTTGGCAGGTTTGGAGGACTCTTGGGATTAAACAGATTTAATCATCTCATTATACTTTCTTTCTACAGGAGGAAGAACAGGTTGCTTTTTTCTCCCTGAATGATAGAAAATAATCTGCATATAATGGGAATAAATGTACATATATTTAAAATGAAAATTTGTACAAGCTATTTGCTAGAAATAAATGAACTCTTTAAAAATGTTTGTTATTAAAAAAACTTACTGTAGGGTGCATGATTTCAGTGAGAGAGATAAAGAGAGAAAGCACCTACCATGGGGCATAGCCACACAGTAGTTCTTTCTCCATTCTCCTCTTGGGATTTTGTACACACATGCACTGTGCCTGATGTGTCTTTCAAGTCACTGGGTTTGGTATGTAAACTGTGCTGCTAACCATGTGGAATATGGTACCTTAACCACCACACCACCATCTGGCTCTAAGTTAACACTTTTTAGTAACAAGTCTCATAACCTGCACAACTAAATTATTTGGATCACACAAAACTTCAAGCAACATTGATATACTTTATTTTGGGTTATAAATCACTTGGAAGTTACTTTTGCCACTTTGCCTTTTTAAAATATATAATTAATTAATTAATTTTCAGCTTTTTATTCTTTTGCTAATCTTCATAGCTTCTCTGTTTAAAAATAGCCATTATAAGATAGTGTGCATTAAGGGTTTGACCTATGAGACAGTCTCTCCAGGAGGGATATTTTGTTTGTGGGAGCACAGGATTGCTGAAATAATTCCCTTGGCACAAATTCTATCCAAGTCTACACATTTCAGTGTGCTTTAAGAGAATATACAAATTCCAAAAATCAAATGAGGACTTGGGGAATTGCCCACATTTAACCAAATAACCAGCTGTGCAAGTGCTAAAACACAATTGATCGACGACAGTATTTGAGAATCATGGAGGGTCATTTAGTTCAATACTCAGATGGTTACCCAGCAGGGCTGGAGGCTTTGCAGGGCCAGCAGTGACTGATATTAGTCATTACTGGAGACGATCAAAAGGGCTGACTGGGCCTCTTTGAATTCAGCTACCATGCAATTTATGTATTCTTCCTCTCAGTTCCCAGATTCTGTGAATTTCCCCCCTAAAATTTGTCTGAGAAGTTTTTTGGTACTTTTTTTCTCATCCTCATTTGATTTCTTACTCTTAGATATAACAAAAATAAACAGACATAAAATAAAAAATAAGGATTTGTATCAAAGGGAAAATTACAATTTTAGGTAAGAATTGTTTTATTTTTCTCTGTCTCTTCCTTCCTGTTTTTGTTAATCCATCCCTCATGCGTTAGTTACATTTACTTTACTTGTTAGGTGTTTTGGGGCCTTTGCTATATGTATTCACTTTTTTCCTTCTCTATAAAAATAAATATCTTGTTCAATTTTTAGATGTTGTTATTCCATTGTCTTTGCTTTTCTTTCGTTGGCTTTTTTTTCTTAGCTCTATTTTAATGAGTCATTACTGATGACTGAAATACTGTCCTAGTTTATACACATTCTTTTCTTGCTAGTACATAAAATAATCAATTAATTTATTAAGGAAAGTTCTGCATTCCACTTCAGAATACAAGAACATGTTTTCAAACCATTTAGGATAGGGTTGATATGAAATGCACTGACTTTGTTGTCTTTTGTTCTTGAGCTAAGAGCTCTTTAGCTAAAGAAAAGTATTTCCTTTTGGCTATGTAGCATTTTGAGATTCTAAAATGTTTTGGACCAATAACTTGGAACATGCTTAAATTCAATTTTTGCTCAAATAAAAATATTTATTTTTGGGAACCAGCAGTTAGTGTAATGGCTATGTCGCTGGACTCCCATGTAGTCGACCATGGTTCGCTTCCCGGACCAGGTGGCTTAAAACTCACACCGGGCGCGTGTGCGTGCATGCCCAAGATCCCGAGAGGAGAATGGAGGAGAAGGGATTGCGGTGTGACCATCCCCCCCTGGGGGGTGATTTCTTGCTTTCTGTCTCTATGTCTCTGTCTGTCTGTCTGGCGAGTGCACGCGCCCTATAGTGAAAACCTCTCCAAAAAAAAAAAAATTATTTTTTGAAAGAATAGTTCTGGGTTAAAATTTCATATTTTTTTTGATGATAAACACTTTCAAAAGGAGTCATTTAAAATTATTCTTTTCCTTAGATAAATAAGAATTACAGCCAAAAATGTTAAAAATTATACCTCTGCAGAGCCTATTGTTTTACATAAAGTGATGATAACAAAGAAAAAGGCCTAGGAAATTAGTGATACAAGGATACCAAATGGGTGGATGTAATGTTATGGGATACACATATATAATAAAATGGCTGTTACCGTGAAACAAATGAACATATCTGTCATCTCGAATAGTAATATCCCCCCTCACACCTTTTTATTTGCTAGATGCATGCACACTTGACAGAGAGACAGAGAGAGAGGGAGAAGAGAAAACACACCCCATGGGGAATAGTCATGCTGCAATCCTATCTCTTTCACTTCTGTCTTCTTTGGGGATTTTGTATACTCATGCACACATACCCAATGTGTTCCTCAAGTGGCTGACTCAAACTCTGCTATCAGCCATGCGAGATCCAGCTGCCTCAGCCACTAAGCCATGGAGCTGGTACCCCCATGCTCCAAACCTTTCTTTTCTTTTTTGCAAGAGCAGCTAAAATCTGCTGAACTAGCAAGAATGCCAAACACAGTAAAGTTTTAGTACTATAGTCCTTACTAAGTCTCTAACTTTGCTCATCCTCCACATTCGTTACTTCGTATCTTCTGACCTACATTGCCCCATTTCTCCCCTGCACACCCCCCGACAAGCTTGTTTCTATGTATTTGCTCTAGTGGAGTAGAACACTGTTCCATGAGGCCAGAGAACTGGTTTAGTGTTGTCTCCTAACTAATGGTGGGATTCAGTTTCCCATCTCTAAATCATCTGCAGGCTCATTGACCTAGAGATTGTTTCATAATAAGTCACAAACCAATCCACTCACAGACATCAGAAAATCAGAATGAGGACTATGCCAATTCACAGTCTCAGTTTTAAAAGATAGCCTCTTTCTTAGGTGCCTGTGTGAGAAACAGGACTACTAGGTACTCCCATTATATTCTAATCACTTTAAACGCTCAACTTCTTTGCCTATCTCTCAGAACTAAAAAGTACAAGAACTATCAGGCTAGTTGTATAGAACAGCTCTCATTGTCTGGATTTAAAAATCTAATGTCTGTGGGGCCAGGAGATGGCGTAGTGGTTAGGTCGCTGGACTCCCATAGGACCTGCTGAGGTTCTGGGATTCCCATATGGCCAACTGAAGTCCTAGTCTTGGACCCTGGGACTTGAAACTCACAGAAGGTATGAGTGTACACGTGACCAAAATCCCAGGAGGAGAAGGAATTGCAGTGTGGCCATCCTCCCAGGGGGCAATTTCTCACTTTCCCTCTTGCTGTCTCTCTCTCTCTCTCTCCAGTGATCACATGTACCCTAAGGCAAAAACCTCTTTTTAAAAAAATCTAGTGTCTGCTTCTTCATAAAAGAATAGTGTAATTTATTTTTATTTTTAATATATTTTTTGAAAAGTTTTTATTTACTGCTTCTTTCTTGAGAGTGAAACAGTGAGACCGAGAGGAAAGGCAAGCACCCTCAACAGGATCTCACACCATTAATCCTTCCCCCAGTCAGGATCTTCTTGCCCAGTCAGGCTCATGGGTGCTCAAGTACAGTGTGTACAGGTTGGCTGGGGAGCCGAACCTGCAATCTTCCATATGAACACCCCACATGCTTGAGCAGCAAATTACCGTGTGCCACCTTGCCAGCCCAGGATACTGTAATTAAAAGTTTCAAGGTCACTGGAATGCTTACTATCTACAAGTCAAATTGTAGACCTTTGTCTTCTTTTGTTCAGGGAGGAACAATATTTAGATTAAAATTATTGCTTTCTAACAACATCTACCATAGTCAGTCAGCACTTATACAATACCAGTAAATGTTTGATGAGTCTGACTGAATTAAATTGCCCTCAGATAATAAGTGGTTAAGTGGGTACAGAATAATTACATTCACCAGCCAAGCTACATTTGTTCTACCATTTTGTGAAGAGATGGCCAATTCTTCCAGAAACTTGCTTTTGAATTTGCAATCTAATACTCAGCCAGATTCCAGGTTGGTGCCTTCAAAGAGTGTAATTTGTATATTGTCAACTTAAAGCTACTTGCTATTTAAATACAATATTCTTTTTAGAAACAAGATTTTGACTCTTGTCTTGTGCTACTCAGATCTCTTCTGATAAATTAGGCTCTTCTCTACCACCTAAGATCAATTAGGTCATTTAGCTATATTTTTATTTTTCAATTTATTATTATTATTATTATTTGGAGAAGCTTTTGCTTTAGTGCACGTGTGTTCGCCAGAAAGACAGAGAGAGACAGAGAGACAGAGAAAAATCATCCGCCCAGGGGAGTATGGCTATGCCACAATCCCTTCTCCTCCATTCTCTTCCCTGGATCTTGGGCCTGTACGCGCGCGTGCCCGGCCTAAGTTTAAGCCACCGGGTCTGTTACTCAAACTGTGGTTGACTACATGGGAGTCCAGTTATATAACCATTACACCATCTGCTGGTCCTGTCATTTAGCTATTTAAACAGACCATCACCAACAAAGTCAATTCAATCCCACAATCCAAGATGAAAACAAATTCACAAAACTTCTTAGGTAGGGTTAGAATAAGCAAATACAGAAGGATGAGGTTGGCAGTGATTATAGGCAGGGAAAGAAGCAGTCCAAAAAATAAAAAGGAGGGTTGAATTTTTATTTTTTTAAAAGTTTTTTATAGAGATATTTTTGCTATAGGGTGCATGTGCTCACTGGAGAAAGAGATAGACAGAAAGCCAGAAATCACCTCCTAGGAGGATGACCACAGCAATGACTTCTCCATTTTCCTCTCAGGATTTTGGGCAAGCACACACAAACGCCTAGCGTGAGTTTGAAGCCACCAGGTCCAGGACTCCAACCGTGGTTGGAGAATCCAGTGAGTGACATAAACATTATAACATCTGCTGGTCCCAAGGAGGCATGAATGTTAACCTAAAAAGTATGGTTTGGAGTCATCAGGGAAGAGATATGGGAGAACAAGATGTCATAAAATATTTTAAGGCCAGGAGTATGGAAGGTGAAGTATAATAGATGGACTAGCATAGCACAACTAGGTCCTCAAATGACAGGAAATGAGGGCTAAGATCTGAAAGGCAAGACTAAAACATGAGAAAATACTTAGTTTCACTGAGTGAAATATATGCAACCACTTGGCACTAACAAAAATAGAGTGATGACATGGCTTGTTGCTAAAAACAATTATGAGTAGCAAAATACCATTAGGGCTTTTATGACGGAATATAATTAGATTTGCATTATAAGTAGGATAGATATATTATGGAAAAATATAAGAATTCATGCAAACTTCATCAGGGTTTACATTATGGAGAAAGCAAAATTATGGGAGAAATAATGTTTATTAACCACACTAACATGAAAAACCACCTATATCGAATCACTGTTCATTTTAGATCTTGATATGATCTTCATGATAATTCACATTGCTACCTAAGAGTTTATTTAAGAAATTTATTGTAATTTTGTGTTTTTTTTTTTTCATTTTTATCTGGGTAGCATTTGTATTTCTCTTATTTCTGGTTATCGGCTTTTCTTGGTGGACTATAGATAATGATTAGAATTGGTTGGTGGCCTGACTTGGGGAGAATTTTCATTTTCTACTTGATATTCACTAACTTTTTGTTTTAAAACAAAAGCTCTACTTTTAACCTATGCACAGCCTGAGGGAAATTAGTACAATGAACTAGGCCATTTATTTACTTGCAATTAGTGTTCTTCTCTCAGTTGTTCAATGTTCACAGTCAACTGCATTAGTAAATTAATTCCAGTTGTTCCTTCAAATTGTACTCCCTTTAAACATGTTCCCAATGGTAAGGAAATCTGCAGGCAGGAAATATGATCTATGAAGTCAATGATAAGGCTTCATTTGATCGTATTACTACGTTAAACACATAAAAATAAATACATTATTCCCAGCACTAGTATTTAATGTTGTGAGAAAGAAACATGGGAATTACCTTTGGCAAACGGAGATTATTAAGCTTACATAGAAATACTGAGTTGAAAGTTCTAAGACTGGAATGTACTATCCATTTTGGAGAGAGACTTGTAACCATAGCTAAGTATTATCTAGGCTCTAATGGGAATGGGAAACACATTTTCATTTAATGTTTATATTTCTAAAAGTAGGAGGATTTAATTGGCTTGGTTTATTATCTTTCAATATGGAATGGTGTTACTGGGTAGAAATTCAGGCCAAAGTCCTTCTGAGACCCTTGGCCCTCACTTGCCTCCTGCTCTAATGTTTGTCTTTGACCAGCACACTGATTGTGACTCAGTCACTTGTGATTTCACTCAATATATATTTAAGTTCATCACATAGTACAGGACCAGTTCTGGCCACTTCCTTTAAGAGGATAGTGTGAGCTTGGCAGTCATCTGAGTATACATGGATCTCCTTTCAGTATGTCAAGTAAAAATACCACTTGCTATTAAAGTCATTTTTCTTACGTACATGTCAGTTAACTCAATTATTTTCTTATTTAAATTAGTTAGGAAATGTGGCAGGAATGGAAAGATTCTGTGTTAGAGTACTCGAAATATTTTCTTACTTAAAGAGTAGTTTCCAATGTCATACTTCTCTTCTTTAAAATCACACACATTACATTTGTGCGTATTGTATGTATGAAGAAGTTGGTAAGTACTGTGTGAAGTTCAGGCCTCATTCCATCTGTGAGCTGTAGGGTTAGTGGTGACATGCCTGAAGTGTGGAAACTAGGATTTGTCAGAAATGTGGATTTCAGATGCAAACTCATGGACTGCGAGCCTGGAGTAAGCCTTCTCTAAATTTAAAGTTTAGTTTTATTTCTATAAATAAAAATACTGCCTATTCTTTATTTTTTTTAGCAAGATATTTATTGAGAACAGAATAAATAAAAAGTGCTGACTTTTCCTCCCACCAGTTTTTGCTTTTTTAATGGAATATATTATGAGGCAGTTAGCAGGAAACGACTGACACACTGCTTTTTTGGGTAAAGTAGGTAGTAAAACAGCAAGTGGAAGGGCTGAGAATCTCCTCAGGTATTTCAGCAGCCTCATAAAACCGAATTCTACAAGGAGCTGTCTGATTCAGTTGTCACATCCTGAAAGAGTCGCCGTATGCTCTGGAAGGAAGTTTCTAGCAGGTTTGAAGGAGGATTTTGACACACAAGCCACAAAAAGTGTGTGTGTCGGGGGGGACTTAACACTTCCATTTACCTAGTCACACCAAATTAAAACCAGGACTGGGAAGAGGTGGCTCAGCAACTCTAAATTATACGGGAACAAAAGGTTAATTATTGGACGTTTTTGGCCATCTGCACATGTTTAAATTTTGAGGAAAATGATAGGCTGCATTATTTTGATGACTCCAGGAGAAATGCACTCATGGGTCTAAAACATGAAAGTAAAGCTAACATTTATGGTGCGCTATTAGAAGCATCATACTGTGTGATTGCGCCTTTTATATTGCTTCTAACTCTCAACCCCCTTTGTGTTGAGTCTTATTATCTCTATTTACACAAATGAGAAAACAGGTGCAGAGGAGCTAACTGATGGGCTTATGTTCCCATAGGTAGTAAGTCTTTTTTATCTGCAACTGGGACTCAAAACTGACTGATCTGAAACCTAAGGTGCTTTTACATACCTGGAAAATTGTACTTATTCTTGTGCCGAGAGCAACGAGAAGCTTCCTCATGGAGTTCGGCAGAGAGAGGCTCACTAATTGGAGGGACATCGAGAAACTAGTATATAAAAATTGAGTTCTTTTTTCATTTGTTCAGCAATGCCCATATTGAGCTCGTGCCATGGATGTTTTGTGAGGCAGAATAGAGCGGGGATAAATAAACACAATATCCATCTCCAATAGACATCAGTTTACAAAGAAAGCTGGACATGTGAATGGAAGTTATAATTACATATAGAAGGGCTGCAAGATGGATAACACCACACCTCCCCACCCGGCAATGCTCTACCTCCGTATCCCTTCTCCAAATGTCCTTCGTCAGGCCCCACTCTGGGGAGAAATGTGCACATATCGAAATGGTCTCATTGTAAGTCAAACAATATGATTGAAAGTATATACAAAAAACAAATAATAAACAATGTGGAAAAATATATATATATATAAAGCAGTGATAATCAAAACAGAATGGTATTGGTATAGAAACAGACATGAGGACCAATGAAACAGAATAGAGACCTCTGAAATAAACCCCAAAACATACAACCAAAAAAAAAAAAAAAAGGCTACAAGATGGGAGACTTACATAAAAGTGCAGAAATTGCCAGCTGTTGGTATTGAATGAAATGTATTTTTAGCATTTCTTAAATGGAAACAAATTTCAAACAGTGAAATCTTGTAAGTGTGGCCCCCTGTGTAATTAACACTCAGAACAAGACGTAAGACATTTTCATCACCTTCGACAGTCTCTTTTGCTCCCTTCCAGTTGTTTTCCACCCCTTAGGAACCACCATTCTTATTTCCATAATGATATATTTTCAGCTTGGACTTCAAACAAATGAGTTGTTGTTTCTCTGCTTCCTTTTTCTCAGCACAGTGTTTTGGAGATTTCTCCATGTTCTGTTCTGACTCTATCAATATAATTCCTTCTCTTGTTAAGTTGTGAGCTAGGATTCTAGTGTATAAACACACCATGATTTTTATTAATTCTCCTGTTGTTGAGTATTTGGATTGTTTCTAATTTTTTCTGCTATTGTAATTTCATATACAGCTCCTTAATTTGAGCAGTGGTTGAGTCAGCTGGTAGTGTAGTGGTTAAGGCAGGATCCCATATGGCTGACTGAATGGTTCAAGTCCTTGACTTCATGGCTTGAAAAACACATGAGGTGCATGGGTGTGTGTGCGTGTGTGTGTGAGAGAGACCAAAATCCCAAGAGGAGAATAGAAGAGAAGGAATTGCGGCATAGCCATGCTCACTGGGGGGTGATTTCTCTCTCTCTGCAGTATACATAAACCCTATAACAAAATAAAAAGGCAAACAACAACAACAAAAAAACCCTTGAGCAATGGTTTCCATTCATTTATTCATTTCAATTTTCTTTCTCTTGTGCCGAGAGCAACGAGAAGCTTCCTCATGGAGTTCGGCAGAGAGAGGCTCACTAATTGGAGGGACATCGAGAAACTAGTATATAAAAATTGAGTTCTTTTTTCATTTGTTCAGCAATGCCCATATTGAGCTCGTGCCATGGATGTTTTGTGAGGCAGAATAGAGCGGGGATAAATAAACACAATATCCATCTCCAATAGACATCAGTTTACAAAGAAAGCTGGACATGTGAATGGAAGTTATAATTACATATAGAAGGGCTGCAAGATGGATAACACCACACCTCCCCACCCGGCAATGCTCTACCTCCGTATCCCTTCTCCAAATGTCCTTCGTCAGGCCCCACTCTGGGGAGAAATGTGCACATATCGAAATGGTCTCATTGTAAGTCAAACAATATGATTGAAAGTATATACAAAAAACAAATAATAAACAATGTGGAAAAATATATATATATATAAAGCAGTGATAATCAAAACAGAATGGTATTGGTATAGAAACAGACATGAGGACCAATGAAACAGAATAGAGACCTCTGAAATAAACCCCAAAACATACAACCAAAAAAAAAAAAAAAGGCTACAAGATGGGAGACTTACATAAAAGTGCAGAAATTGCCAGCTGTTGGTATTGAATGAAATTTATTTTTAGCATTTCTTAAATGGAAACAAATTTCAAACAGTGAAATCTGTGGATGGCAAATGTATCATTTAATAAACTTTTGTAAGTGTAGGCCCCTGTGTAATTAACACTCAGAACAAGACGTAAGACATTTTCATCACCTTCGACAGTCTCTTTTGCTCCCTTCCAGTTGTTTTCCACCCCTTAGGAACCACCATTCTTATTTCCATAATGATATATTTTCAGCTTGGACTTCAAACAAATGAAATTTGTTGTTGTTTCTCTGCTTCCTTTTTCTCAGCACAGTGTTTTGGAGATTTCTCCATGTTCTTTGCTGACTCTATCAATATAATTCCTTCTCTTGTTAAGTTGTGAGCTAGGATTCTAGTGTATAAACACACCATGATTTTTATTAATTCTCCTGTTGTTGAGTATTTGGATTGTTTCTAATTTTTTCTGCTATTGTAATTTCATATACAGCTCCTTAATTTGAGCAGTGGTTGAGTCAGCTGGTAGTGTAGTGGTTAAGGCAGGATCCCATATGGCTGACTGAATGGTTCAAGTCCTTGACTTCATGGCTTGAAAAACACATGAGGTGCATGGGTGTGTGTGCGTGTGTGTGTGAGAGAGACCAAAATCCCAAGAGGAGAATAGAAGAGAAGGAATTGCGGCATAGCCATGCTCACTGGGGGGTGATTTCTCTCTCTCTGCAGTATACATAAACCCTATAACAAAATAAAAAGGCAAACAACAACAACAAAAAAACCCTTGAGCAATGGTTTCCATTCATTTATTCATTTCAATTTTCTTTCTTTCTTTTCTTTTCTTTTCTTTCTTTCTTTCTTTCTTTCTTTCTTTCTTTCTTTCTTTCTTTCTTTCTTTCTTTTTTCTTTTTTTGAGAGGTTTATGCTATAGGACACGTGCACCAGAAATACAGAGAGAGACAGAGAGATGGAAAGCGAGAAATCACCCCCCAGGGGGGATGGACACACCACAATCCCTTCTCCTCCATTCTCCTCTAGGGATCTTGGGCACACACGCACATGTGCCTGGCGTGAGTTTAAGCCACCGGGTCTGGGACTTGAACCATGGTCGGCTACATGGGAGTCCAGAGACGTAGCCATTATGCTAACTGCTGGTCCTTCATTTCAATTTTCTTTAACCATTATCTTAAGGCATAGTATATATTTAGGGTAAGTTGTTTTTGTTGGTAGCAGATAGACATTCTTATTTTAAATAGTCTTTTGGACAATTTAAATAATTTTGTTGACTTTTTTGGGATCTAATTTCATTGATTTTGCTAAGTGTGGACAGCATATAAGATCTACATGGCCATGAGAATGATGTACTATGTAATCTCTGGATTTTTCTTCTTTTATTTATCCCACTTAATAGAACTTGGACTATTATTATTATTATTTTTTTTTTTTGCTATAGGACACATGCGCTCACCAGAAAGACAGAGAGAGACAGAGACAGAAAGGGAGAAATCACCCCCTCCCAGGGAGGATGGCTACACCACAATCCCTTCTCCTCCATTCTTCTCTCGGGGTCTTGGGCATGCATGCACATGTGCTCAGTGTGAGTTTAAGCCACCAGGCCCCTTACTTGAACTGCGGTCAACTACAAGGGAGTCTAGTGACATTGCCGGTATGCCAACTGCTGGTCCCTGGACTATTATTATAATCTTTAGGATTTGGTTTAATTAAAGGGGCCACTTGCTCATTTTATGAGGATCTTTTTCTTTTTTTAATTTTCAGATAGGGTCTTGCTATGTTACAATTTTCCTGCCTCAGTTTCCCGAATACCTGAGACTCTCGGCACTTACCACCCTGCTTGGCTTTTTACAGTGGGCCAGAAAATGAACCCAGGCCTCCCTCATGGCCTTAGTGTGCTGAGCAGCCCCATCAACCAGTGTTTGTTACTGCAGCTGAGCCTTGAGAAGGTTTAACTTAGTTGAAACTAGATAATACAATTTATAAATTTACTTATTGGTTCAAACTGAGTAATGTAATCTATAAACCCACTTTTTGGCATAGAGTGCAACATGCTTCGATGAGATGACAGCAAATGCACCAGTGTCTTCGCCTCATTGCTTCTAACTGTAGGTGTTTCACTTTTTCCTTAAGATATCTTGAACACTGTCAGCGACATGCACATCTGACATACCTACCACTCTCATAAGGCTACTAGTGTCAGTCAGCATATTAAAATCTTGCAGAGCTTAATTACTGGTTTTATTTTCTCTTCTAAATGTAAAAAGTAGAGATAATTAGAAATGCTAACATTGTCTACACTCCATACAGTGGCTTGGTTCACTTACATTCTAGAGCCCCCTGATCTAGAGCATGGAGAAGTAGAAAAGCTGTGGCCCCACTGGCAGTGAGAAGACTCACTATTTTTAAACTGTAGATACTCACTGACTCACTGAGGTATGGTCTATCAATCACTTCCTATTTTTGGACCTGGTTTACAGATAAGGCATTTGGATTAAATAACTCCTACATTGAGTGATGGTGAATCCCTTGCCTTTGTTCTTTTCACCTCTCAAGAGACCCATTTCTTCTTAGGATGATCTCCTTCTTATTACACTGTTGCTTCTTAACAGACAGACAGTTTTGTAGGCCAAGCTAGCCTCTTAAATATATTTTTTTTTCTTCCCCCCCCCCTCCCCGTGTAGTCTAGCAAAAGGTTTTGTTCCCAAAAGAAATCCAATAGATGTTTTGCCAAAAACAGTATGTAGGAGTCTGTGATGGCCAAATCCCGGGCCACCCAATTGGTAAATCCTGAGGCAAATGTCCAAATTCAAAGATGAAAGAATTGAGAAATTCCTATAGCATATTCTCACTGTCCAAGCAAAAGTTGGCAGTAAGTACAGAGCCCTGAGAAGCAGGTATAGCCCCAGCAGGGAGTTTTAACTCCTTGTTCCCTTGCCCATGGTTGAATTCTCTTCCCAGTGCTAACAGATAATTAATTGCTCATGTTATTACTAATATGAATCAGAAAGGCCAGTTTAAACTGAAAGATCGTTATAATGGCTGGCATCCTAGAGTATCTGGAATCTGGTCATCATAGCATTGGATTACTGAGTTATTAACTTTAGGAAAAATAAAGTATCCATTTAATTCACTCAAGGAAGATCTCAAGTAAGGAATACAAGAATGAAGTAAGATTTGAGACGGAAGCTGAGTTGCATTTAAAAACAAAACAAAACAATACTTTCTTCAATTGCCAGAAAACATGTGCATTCACTGGGGAGGGAGAAGTAGAGAGAGAGGAACAAAAACAATAGAATCTTTGTCCTGTCAAGATCTCAAGAACTCTTGCACTTGGGAAGCCGCGTGGGGCGCCCGGCGGAAGCCGCGCGGGGCGCGGGAGCTCATGCCCCCGGAGCAGCGGCGCCCGCCAACGAAAGAAGGCCCCCGCAGAAGCAGCAGCCACGGCGCCCGCCCATGGAAGACAGCCCAAGGG
>NW_006159439.1:1976666-2010302 GCF_000334495.1 Tupaia belangeri chinensis | reverse complement strand
GCCCCAGGCCGGCGGCGCCGGCGGAGGCGGGCCGGACGCCAAGGCTGCGTCCGGTCACGGGACCTCCCGGGCCCTTCCGGGCTCGGCGAGTCCCCCTTGGGGCCCTGCTGCCGCCGACCGCGGCCCCCCCCGTCGCCGCGTGGTCTCTGGGACAGCCAGCTGAAGAGAAGGATAAAGAACTTGCAACTATAAGCAACAGAAAGAACCTTTAACTGCCTTAAACCAACTGAGAAATACACCGTAGAGAAGGATTTTATCTACCTATGGACAGTGAGAAGATGATGGATACCAGCCCTGCATTACCTCAGGCAAGAACAGGCACTACCCTGCCATTCTTAGGGAAGCCAGACACCAGAGGATAAGTCACGCTGCAGACCTCCACAACACCGTTCCTGCTAACCACAAGATGGCTGCTGTGCCGCATCAACTGATGGTCAACTCTGCTTGCCAGAACTGCCTTCCGGAGACTGTATTCCATGGAGACTCACCTACAGTTGCGGAACTGCACGAGACCCACACTTGATCCAACCTTGAATGGAATCTATTTTCCCTATTGTTAAAAACTTTGGACTCCTGGCCCCTCTCCCTCTACTCGCAGGTATCGCATTTTCAATGACCCCTCTGGAGGATAGCTGTCCATAGAAGAGATAGAGTAATTGGGAGAGGGGGAAAGGGCTGAGGGTCAAACATAGGATAAAAAACATATTTATATGTATGAAAGTAGAAATGGAACAGTATTGGTGACGACATGCTTGATTGAGACACTATGCAGTTTATCCTAGATGGGAAACTACACTTGGTGTGTTGTGATGATACTCAGGGAATGAGTCTTAGGCAATATAATTTAATATAAAAAAATAATAATAAGCAGGAGGAAAAAAAATGCACATTTGATGACTGAAGAGAGGTGTATGGACACAACTGGGGACTACTTTATAGTATGTGCATTCTACTCCCTGGGGTTTATGCCTAGGATCAGATTTGGATACATGTGTAAGGATATGTCAGCTGTGCTAGCTAGTGGATATATTTAGACAAATTGAGTTCATTGGTAGAACAATTGAATGGGGGGGGCGGAAGCCATTGAGGGCAATCATGAATGTCAGGGACAATGGAGGAGGAAGATGGGACATGGCAGAGGGTGGGGATGGGGAACCTAGGATGGCAAAACAAAAGGCAAGGTATGCAGGACACAAAAATTGGGACATCATTTGCTGAGAACATGTATGTTGATGTGCTTGATTGAGCCAATGCACAGTGTATTTTGGATGGAAAATTCATATGTGTGTTGTGATGAGAAAAGAAAAAAAAATTTATAATAATAATAAAAAAAAAAAAAAAAAAGAACTCTTGCACTTGTCTGGAGTATTTTTTAAGCCCCTTGAAACAGGCTGCCAAGCCCAGGCCACCATGCTCTGGTTCCCTCTATGCAGAGTTTAACTGCTGTGCTATGGGGCCAGCTTTTATTATTTTTTACTTATTTTATCTATTTATTTTTGGATTTTGATCTGATTAAATGTTAGGCTGAGGTGTTTGGGCTTCATTTTGTAGGAAATGAAAAACCATTGTTACTTTTATTTTAATTGCCAAGGTTATGTTTGCTCACCAGAGAGAGAGAGAGAGAGAGAGAGAGAGAGAGAAAGCATCCCCCAAGAGGCATGGTTATGCCACAATCCCTTTTCCCCCATTTACCCCTCCCACCAGGATTTCGGGCATGTACACACATGTTCCGTTGTGTTCTCCAAGCCACCTCTAGGCAGGATTTGACCCATGATTGGCTATATAAATATAAAATTTGGCTCCCCATGCAAAGTCACTGCTCCAGGGATAGAATCAGGTCTAGCTGCAAATCATGTTTCAGGAAAAAAGAGATTGCTGGCTATATAAGATAAAATATAGGAGTTATAGATCAAAGTAAGATATCTTGAAGAGAGTAGACACAAAGTGATGAAAGCATCTGGAATGGAAAGGATGAGCTAGGTCTAAAGTGAAAAAGTATATATAAATTGATGGCTGAAAAAACAAGGAAAGAGAAAGAGTCAAAGATGATATCGAGGGCCAGGAGGTGGAGTGGTGGTAAAAGCAGCTGGATTCCCAGATGACCAACCACATTTTGAGCCCTGGATGTGGTGACTTGAAACACACCAGACCTATGTGTGTGCATGCCCAAAGTCCCTCGAGGAGAGAGGATTGTGGCATGGCCATCCCCCAGGGAATGATTTCTCACTTTCCCTCTCTCTGTATCTGTCTCTCTCCAGTGAATGCACATGCCCTATGGCAAAACTTAAAAAAAAAAAAAGATAATGTTGCTATAGTTTAAAAGTTACCTTCTCTGAAATAAAAATGACTTAAATACAGTAATTAGAAGTATGCATGTTTTTATATTAGATACAAATATATGGTATATATGTATGCATTTATGTTTTATAACTTAAAGTTGACCAAAGTTAAATTACCTGGAGGGGAATTATTCTTCAGCAAAGGAAGCATGAGGCATATACTAATGAAAAACAGGAAGGTCTGCTCTCACCATATCCTTTTCTACCCCCTATGGCAGTGTTGTAATGAGGAGCTATTAGTATTTTAGTTGTCACTAGCTACTCATGCAAACTACATTAATTTTGTTGGAAATGGTCATTAGGAAAGTTAATTATTTTTAAAGTGTTAACTGATTATTGTGTAAGTACTATGTATTCACTAATTATTATTCCTTTCCATTAATTATATATAATTACTTAATTTCTAAAAGCAGATGATTCTTGTTTTACCATGCTGTTCACTTCTGTTAATTTGGCTTACTAGATAATCCTTTGTACTAATGTAAAACCATACACTTGAGTGTTCAGAGTAATTTGATAAACATTAACTTGTTAATCCTAATGACTTCTTGGTATCAAAATGAGAAACTCTTTCCTGCTAGCTTGTGTCTCATAGTCACCATCAAGTTGGCACTGGAAGAGAGTCTCTGAATAAACAGAGATAACAAAACTGTATATAATGCTGTACAATCTATGGGAATTAATCCATTTCCCAATGAGGGCAGGAAAATGAATCATACCTGAGATATAGAATTATTCTGCTTATCCTGTAAATACAGAAACTTTGAAAATCATAATTTTAATGTGAGAAGGAAATAAGTAAATACAGACAAACATTATTATAAATCAAATAGAGGAAACATTTTTTATCTACACATCTTATGTCTCCATGCACAAAACCAAATTTATTTGTAGGTCAATCTAATTTTCAGACATAGTCTGGTACAGTTTATTGCTCCTTATAAATATAAATAAACATTGTACAAAACAATTTAATATTGTGCTATTTTTAAAATGTACTTTTGTCTTCTAATTTCAGCATATTTGTCTTTGGTAGTTCCTCCCAAATGTTAAAATGATGGGTTTGTGTGTCATCAAATTCCATCTGTTATTCAAAACAGCATATTGCCTTCATTGTCTTATACTCTCATCTCCACTAATTATACTTCTACTTGCAAATATATACCTTTTTTTCTTAAGAAACTACCATCAACTTTTACATAAAAGAACATTAGAAGAAAATGCTTAAGAAAGCAGAATAGAGAATAATTCACCATGAAATAAAGTAAAGTGGTTTATTTTTTGAATTGTAGTACATTAGGACACATTTCAAAGATCATTTCAAACCTTTCTAATAGGTACTTTAGGGTAAGGCATGATTATACAAATATAGAAATTTTATATAAATGAGTGGTTGAATTTCATCTCAGACCAAATGAGTAAAATAGAGTTTATGAATAAAAAAACATTTTGGTTGCAGATTATATGAATTGGTCTTAATTCCTATTGGGCCAGCTCAGTGGCTCAGTGCTTATGCATTGCTCAAGCGATGCTGGACCCATGTGGAAGAGCATGAGTCTGGTTCTGTGGTCAGTCAGGTTTGCGCCCATAATCCTGGCTACCTGGGAAGGCTGTGGCAGATGGGGGTGTGACTCCCTCATGATAGTGCTTGTCTTTCTCTTTCACACTCAGGCATTAAAAAAAAACAAATTAAAAGTGATCTCACTGTTCTCAGACCAAATAAAATGGCACAGGTGGTAGAACATTGCACTGTGTTACTGAAGCAATACGGAAAGGCACAAATAGGATTTGGATTCTGTGTTGACATGAACATTCAGGACATACCCATAGGCACAGCCATAATCCTGCCTGGCTGAAAGGCTGGGGTAAGGGCTGCAGCATGGCATGAAAGAGAGACATTGTATGTCTCCACTTAATATAAACTGGCTGTCTGCTTTCTGTGGTAGAGACTGAAAAACTGGAGGACATAAAAGCATTGAATATAGTTATGGACACTGGAGACGGTGTGGAAGGAGGGCGGTAGAGAAGAAGAGTATATGGAAGGAAATTAGGGAGAAAAATAGAGAGGCAAGACATTTGTGGGACGCAGAAATGGCTTATTACCTGTTGATGATAACATGTAAAGTCTTCTCAACTGGACTAGCCTGAAGTGTATTTCATGTTGGGTAAATTCACTTTACAACCTGAGTGATGTATAGTGATTGAATGCATAAAATAAAATAAAATTAAAAAATAAAATAAAAGGATTGCAGCATGGCAAAATCCTATCAAAGTTCTTTATCTCACACATGCAAAGAAAAGAGAGCGAGAAAGAAACAGAAACCTGAGAACAAAGATTCAAAACAGTGCATTGTTCTAGTTTGTCAGGGTCAATAAGCCTGAATGTTATTGTCATAGAAGGAAGTCACCTTGCTTAGGTTAGAAGAATGGCATTCATCTTAAGAATAGGAGCTGGTCCAATCCAGTAAATAGCAATCATGTTAAAAAAATGATGAAGTATGTTTTCATTTCTTACACATAATTTATTTAGAATGACTAGGTTAAACCAGTTTGGTGTAGTAGAAAGTGCATTAGATTAGCCGAGCTACAGTGGTACACAGATAATGTCACCTCTTGGGAGGCTGGAAAGCCTGGGTTCAGTTCCTGAAGATGGCAGTGAAGTAGCAAGATAACCTTTGCTGACTGGGAGGCGTGCAACACAACGAGACCCTGTCAGAAATACCTATCTCTGTTTCTTTCCTTACCCTTTTGTCCTTCTTCTCTCTTAGGGGTGGTGGGAAGAAGGAGAAGAAGAAAAGCAAAGGAAAAAAAAAAGTGCTTTAGGTAAAATGATGTTTGTTTAAAGTGTTTTTCCAATTTTATTGCAATCTACTCTTTTCACTTATTATCATTATTGTAAGTCATTAGACATGAGTTCTAATCCCAGTTTGGAAGACTAATTAGTGAGATCTTGGGCAAGTATTTCATTTTTTTTCCTTGACCTAAATCTGCTTCACTCTATAGTAATGTAATTATACTAAATAATCTCAAAGGTCTTTCCAAATTTAAAAAAGCTACTTTATTAAAGTTCCAAGAAATATGTAACAGTTTAGATTTGTTAAAATCCACATGATTAATTATGTAAATGAAGAATGCTAGACCCAGATACATTTAAAAATTACCTACAGGTTAAAATTGGTTTTGCTTTATTGGGACCAGCAGATGGCATAATGGTTACATTGCTGGACTCCCATATAGTCGACTATGGTTTGAGTCCTGGAACTGGAGGCTTTAAACTCACTCTGGGCATGTGTGTATGTGTGCCTAGACTCCTGAGAGGAGAATGGATTGTGGTGTGGCCAGCTCCCTGGGAGGAGGGGGGGTTATTTCTTGCTTTCTGTCTCTCTGGTGAGCGCACACACTCCATAGCAAAAATCTCTCTCAAAAAAATTGTTTAGCTTTATAAATATCTATGAATTCAGGTACTGCTCATTATTCATGTTGATCTTTTTTTTTTTTTAAAGTTTGTTTTCTTTTGAGAGAGAGAAATAGAGAGCGAGTGAGAGCCACCCCTAGCAGGATCCTTATACCCGGCTTCAGCTCTAGCCTCAATCAGCCTGGACCATGGACAAAAATGTGCCTGCCGTGTCTAGGAAGATTCCAGAATGTGAACCCAGGACCACTCCTATGCAAATCCAGTTGCATTCCCACTGTTCCACTGCCAGACCTCTGACCATTTTTAAAAATGCAGACATGTGTGAATAATTTGCTATCTAAATATCTTTTCAGAAGTTGGATTAGCTAACTTTAATGATTATAACAAGATTATGTTTCTGAAGTAATGAAGGTTTTATTTCTCAACTGTATTTCTAATATTACTTTTTCTTTGTCACTATATAGTAGAACATATTTCAATACAAAATAAAAATTTTATTAATGGACCTGACTAGAATTTATAGACTCGTTACAATTTCCCTAGGCTCATAATTGTCACAGAGACCTCTGAAAAATATAACAGAATTTTGTCTTTTTGTCCTCTTACAGAGTTTGAAAAAAATAGATGTCTATTATTTTTTGTGAAGTTACACATGTTGAAGTTCTATGTTGCTATATGTTGAAGTTCTCCATTTTTCAGAGAAATAACTTCAAAAAAAGGAACTTTCAAGGAGAAGATACAGCAGCTCAAAAATTACATTAGTTCCATTCAATTAAGAGAGACTAAAGAGAGGATTATTTCTACTTCTCTGTTACTTTCTAGTTAATTCCTACTTGAAATATATGATTAAAATCCTTAAAACTTAATGATGCTTATTACATTAATTTGTTACCATTTGTATTTGTATAACTCCTTCCCCTTTTTGTTTCAAGTTTATTTTTTGAGGTAGAAAAGAATAGGCACTCCTAGCCCCAGCTGGACAGGTGTGAGCACATGCCCACATGTACAGAAATACCTGAAGAAGTGAACCTGGAACCTCTGTGATTTCAGCACCACAACAGCTGACCATGTAGTCCCTCTTCAAGGCCCAGCAACTCATTCTTAGATATCAGCATCTAAAGGCAATTGCTCTGGTCTCCAGATAATATAAACACTGCTTTTCTTCTGTGAAATTTACCAAATGAAAAAGGAGAGAAAAAGATATCTTATATACAATGTAGACATACTTTCCAGGAAAGGGAAGTAAGATGAAAACAAGATTGGTATTCAGGGAAACAGCATTAAAGGAAAATTTCGCAAATGTCAGTTTCTCTCTTTGTAATTGTACTCTTGAAAGACTTTTGGGGAAAATATTATTTGCAGATTCTTGAAAGTAGAATGAAAACTTAGAATGATAAGGTAGCAGAGCCAGTGCAAACTTCTGGGAGAAGCAAAGCTTATGAGCAAACAGTTCACCTTTCCTTTTATTTTCTATTTGAACAAAAGGAAAAATCTCATGGCAGAATTAACACGGCATGGGAGAATTAGCTCCCAAAATGTATAGTGGTATTATTAGTGTAAGTGACAAGCGACACCATATCTAAATTAGAAATGAGAGTTTATTTAAGTATCTGGTAAGAAATCTTGGTGTAGATTAATCAAAATGAATTCATTTGATGGACATTTCTATTCATCCATCATCATCTCTGCTTTGCAAATAATTTTAGTAGCAGAATCCTTTCTGCCTTCAAGAATACCTCACTCTGGGGATCAGACAGTGGCGTAGCAGTAACACAGCATTTGCGAGCCCTGACCCACCTGAGCAGGTCTGCGGTTTGCATCCTGGAATTCCCCTGTGTGTGCCCATGCACATGTGTGCCCACCATTTGAGCTGGCTGAAGCTGAGGATGAGTTATGGTGTGGGGATCCCGTTGGGTAGGGATGCTTCTCTCTCACACTCATATAAGAAAAAAAAAATTGGAAAAAAAATTACCTTACTCAGCTCTTCAAACTATACAACAAAGTGAAGTTTTATTTATATAATATCTTTTGTAATTATATTTTTATATTTGCTTGTTGTAAAGTCAACATTTAGTATAATATTCCATCTACAACATGTGCATATAGGTGTAACTACCCTAATCAAGGGAATGACTTGTGAGGTAAAAAAGCAAAATATTTTGTTGGCTATATGAAACTCGCTATGAATATAAAGGCATATTAAAAGTTACAGGATAGAAAAGATGAACTAGGCAGAGATCAAATGTAAGGGAGTTGGTGTGACTATATTAATATCAGGAAAGTAGACTTCAGGACAAAGAATATGATCAGGGTAAAGAAGGATACTACATAATAATAAAGGGAGTCATTTCATTAAGATGATAAAATGTCAAATATTTATGCAGCTAATAAGAGAGCTTCAAAATATGAAGTCCAACTGGCAGAAATAAAAGCATGAATCGATAATCTACAATTACAGTTGAAGATCTTAAGCCTCAGTCTTTCAGTGTCTGTATATAGCCTTTCCTCGTTACATGCAAGTTTTCAATGTATTTTCCTCTCCTTTGAATAACAATAGTCCCATTTATCAATATTTAGGTCCCTACCTTTATGATCTCATTTAACTTTAACTATCCCTTAAAGGAACAATCTCCAAATATAGTGACATTGGGGATTAGGGTTTGATCCATGAATTTTAGGGGTGATACAATTTAGTCTGTAATATTCTATCCTCTGGACACTAATTTTTTTTTTTTTTTTTTTTTTGGGGGGGTTGAGAGGTTTTTGCTATAGGGCATGTGCACTCAACAGAAAGAGAGAGACAGAGACAGAGAGATAGAAAGCGAGAAATCACCTCCCAGGGAGGATGGCCACGCTGCAATCCTTCTCCTCCATTCTCTTCTTGGGATTTTGGGCACACATGCACACGCTCCTGGCATGAGTTTAAGTCACTGGGTCTGGAACTCAAACTGCGGTAGACCACATGGGTGTTCAGCAACATAGCCATTACACTAACTGCTGGTCCTCTGGACACTAATATTCAAGTCTTTCTCTGATGGAATGCATTCTCCCTGAAAGGGTTAATTTTATGTGCCTCCTTGGTTAATGGATACAGAGATGGTGTTACACATTATTTCTGCATGTGTCTATGAGAGTGTTTTGGAAGAGATTAGTATCTGAATAAGTAGACCAAAGAAAGAACATTTACCCTCACCAGTGTGACTGGGGATCAATCTTTTGAGTGCCTGAACAGAACAAAAAGTCAGAGGAAAGGAATTCTTTTTTCTTCTTCAGCTGATATATCCATTTTCTCCTAGTCGATGGGATTAAGATCCCACTTTTACAGCTTCGTTGTACCTTACTACTTCCCTTAGGGCATTACCTCCAAATATAGTCTAATTGGAGCATAAGGTTTCAATATGCAAATACGGGAAAACATAGTCTTGTTCATAATATTAACAAAGTCCCAGCATTTAGTGACTTAAAAGCAAAAAATGTTAACTCTGCTCATACATTGGAAAGGGTTCAACCAGTTCAGCTTGTCTTTGCACTAAACAATGCTAACAGGTGCAGTTTGGGCTGTAGCTGTGTACTTATAGGTCTAGCAGCTAATTCTAACAGTCAACTGGGGTGTTAGCAGGGACTTCCAGCTGAATGCTTACAAATTCCATGTGGTGGCTAGGTTCCAAAGCCAAGTGTCTTATGAGAAAGAGAAAGAGAAAAGAAAGAGAAAGAGCCAAGCAGAAGCCATGTCACCACTTATAACCTAGTTTCCAAAGTCACAGTCACTTGTGTTACATTTTATTCATAAAGTCCCATCCAGTTTTAAGTGGAAGGAAAGTAAACTCTCCTTATTGATGTGAGAATAGCAAAGATATGAATATTTCTTCATAATGTGAAATATTGCTGTGGTTATTTTTTTGAAAATAAAATTGGCCCCATTATTTATGGTCTACAAGCTTTGAGGATTATAAATTGGCATCTTCTCTTTGGTTTACCACTAATCACATCTTCTCTTGCAGTTTTGTATCAGAGCAAGTAATCAATCATAAATATTTTTTCTTTTACTTCAGAATCAACAAAAAGACAAGGGCAGAAGCCAACGGGAGTTTATGCATGGCTCAGCAATTTGCAGATTTATTGGATACCATTTATATTCAACCAGCTATGCCTACTTATAATAAAGGTAAGAGTTTTAGTACAGATAACTATGAGACTTATTTTTAACGTATAAATCTGCTGGATTTAAAAAAAAAACTGGAGGAAAAAAGACTAATATAGTAAACTTTACTTTGGAATGTATTTTCAAAGCAAATTAAAGTCCCAAAATAACTTTATAGCAAAGTGTTATAATTTGATGTGATCATATGACTCATTTTCTCAAGTCAGTGTATTAAAAGTAACTACTTCAAATCAATGCCTCAAGTATACAATAATAAAATTAGTAAGAAATTTAATAAAATAATTTTGTTTTTGAGCATTCAGTATTTTAATAGTTGTCTCCTTGAAACTCCCCATTTTTGTGTAGTTTACTAGTTGCACATCCTGTTATGATAGTTCTTTATTCCAGAATGTTCTTGGAAATTTTTACAAAGAAAATCAGAAACCCATCCTTAGATCTTTCTACCGATTATATATTTTTTTCTCCTCTTTTCTAGTCACTCCCTTTCCTTACTGTTTACCTTAATCTCATTTTCTTTCTTGCTTATCTGTTTGAGGTGACATAATATGAAGGGAAACTTTCTAATAGCTGTCTATTTTTGAGGAGTTCCTAGGGTCTGTGCAAGTTAGTCTGTGGTAGTTAAAGAGAAATACAAATTGGCCTGTTGTGCCCCCACAGGAACTGGCTGTAGATTTGTCTTCACTTTGGCTGGTATCAGGCAAAAAGGAGAAGCAAAGCTTCATTGAACCACATAACAATTTTGAAGGGCCTTAGATTTTAAGTTTGTCCAGAAAGAAGATGAATTTGTGAATTACAGAATACTGAGTCTTTCGAGTAAGAAGTAGAAATATAAAATGAGATACAATCCAGTTTACTATGCAGTGTTGAAGATTGACCAGTGTTATTTTTCAAAATATTCATACTTTTGCATGTGACATGCATTATTTAGTTTAGATAAGTAAGCCCTTGGTGAAAAAGGGAAAAGAAAAAAAAATCGAAATAAAATGAAAAATGACAACATTTTTAAAAGAATGTGACATTTTTAGAACAGACAAAATGAATAAACCTTCCTAAAATAGATGCTATGATGATGTTAGTGTCTGAGACACTGATTTGGAATTTGCAGAAACCTATCATTACTCAGTAGAAGTCTTGTATATCGCTCCTCATGATACAATGGCATGCAGATGAATGCTAGAGCTCTTTAAGGAGTAGACTGTCACATGTCACCTGGATTTAAGAGAATAATTTATTTACCACTGAATTTTTCTCAGACTAAAAAGATAAATATATAGATAAATAGATAACAGCCTAGGTTACAAAGACAGGTTTTTATTTTAATTTGAAACAGTTCTACTCTTAGAAATTTTGTCAACCAAAGCCCACAAATTGAATCCTGTTTATTTTATTGCAATTAAATCATGAGTGGACATTTTCCACGCTGTCCTTTAAGAAATAAACAATAAGGTAAGTTACGTTTTATACTATTTATTTTCCCAATATGAAATTAATTAGTGAGCTCATTCTTTTAACAGCTGTCCCTGTTCATGATTTTTCTAGGAAGATGAGGGCCACTGGATGGAAAATAGAACCTAAAAGTCTAATAATAATAATAATAAACCCACAAAGCATGTCAGAGGAATTAAGAAAAAACAATAAATAAGTAATTTTACAAGAGTTCAATGATCTTGAACTTCCTATTCCACTTATTCACATTGTGATTGTATTGGTTAGTGTCAGTGGGAAATCTTACCTCAAAATGGAAAAATATTAGTAATGAGTCAACCTCAAAGGGTTCACAATGAGTTTGAATAAGTTTTCTGGGTTCAGAAGTCTATTGGGATCTTAATTAAACCTCCACAATCTACTAAAGCAGACCCAAAATTTCAAACTGGCTTTTGTCCAGTATTGCCTCAGCCTTTTCTGTTCCTATCAGAATGTTAACTTCTAAATTCCCTGTATCCCTTAAGTTTAATATCTTTTCCATTCATGCTCAGTGGGTGTTCTCTCTTCACAGACTTAATAAAGTTGAAAGTAAATGTACATATGCAGAAGAGACACAGTGGTGGGAAAAGATGAATATCTAATGCCAAAGAGGTAAATCTCAGTTTTGGAATCTCTGATTTTAAATGAGCATCAGAAACAAATGGTAAAAAATATTAAGATTTTCCAAAACTTTACAAATTGCATGGCAATAAATAAAAACAGTGTTAAGTTAGCTGCTTAAATACACTAAATGTCATTTAATAAGTTTTTAAAAAAATAATTCAAGCTATTAAGTAAGCTCTGCGGTTTGAAGTGTCAAACATAATTTATCCATTATCTGTTTCTGGTTCTATCAAAAAACTTTGTATAATGCATCCCAAGTAATTTTTTAAAAAAAAGTGATATTGATGTTAAAACTTCTAAAAATCGATGTGCTATGACTACTCAGCCTACATAAGCCAAATTTTAAATGGACTGTCTTCTACCAAGAGTCATTTCCCAGCTGTGCAGCCCATAGATTCATTCTTGTATGTTCAGAGTTGAACAAAAAGAAAGATTTGGGGAATGAAACCTGCTCTCTTAAAATCCTACAATAAATTATCATTGGATAGTTTAACTATTTTCAACTTGTAATAAAATATTTTTATCAGCCAGTACTCATTACAATGAAAAGATCATTAGATGAAAGATTGCTACAGACAATCGCAAGATGCCAAAATATCATTACAGGTTACTTGCTAGTCACAAAGGGAGAAATATATATATTATTTTTTTTTACAATAGAAGACTTAGGTCATCACTCCCTTAACTGAGAGTTCGTTGCTAGCATCTCTAATCGTGCAACAACCAGACACGTGTGATGCTTCTTGTGATGGTGTGTGTGTGTGTGCATGCACGTGTGTGTGTGCGTGTACTTGTGTGTGTGTGTGTGTGTGTGTGTGTGTGCATTTGCATTACATAAACATATTCTCTTGTTCTGTTTTTCTGGAAAACCCTGAGTAATACACCCATCATCACAAAACAGCTGGATATTGCCATATTACTTAATCTATTAATCTATTTAAAGTATGTCTCTTTATAACTTAAAGAAATGTGTGGTTCCTAACTCTGTTCAAATAATTTTTTTTTTTTTGAGTACTGGGAGAATTTCAAGATGAAGTGAGCATTAATTAAATGGTTACAAAGAATTATGGGCCAGCAGGTGACGTGGTAGTTAAGGGCACTGGACTCCCACATGGCCAATTGGGTTTGAGTCCCAGACCTGGTGGCTTGCTTTCTCACTTTCTCTCTGTGTCCTTCTGTAGTCAAATTAAAAAAATAAAGTTAATTAAAATAATTCTTAAAAACAAAAATGATTACAAAGAATTATGTTTTGGGGAATACCAGATGGTGTAATGTTTATGTTGCTGGACTCCCACATGGCCAACCACGGATCTAGTCCCAGCTGCGGAGGCTTGAAACTCATGTTGGGTTTATGTATGTGTATGTCTAAAATCCCAAGAGAAGAATGAAGGGATTGTGGTA
This sequence comes from Tupaia belangeri chinensis, assembly GCF_000334495.1. NCBI lineage: Eukaryota > Metazoa > Chordata > Mammalia > Scandentia > Tupaiidae > Tupaia > Tupaia belangeri. The sequence continues at coordinate 1,996,897 of NW_006159439.1, read as the reverse complement.
GAGCCATCCACTCTGGGGGGGTGATTTCTTCCTTTCTGACTCTCTGTCTGTCTCTCTGGTGAGTGCATGTGCCCTATAGCAAAATTAAAAAAAAAAAAAAGAAGTCAGAGAGAGACATAAAGAGAGAAATCACACCCCCCCCATCCCTAGGGGGGTGGCCACACTGCAATACCTTCTCCTTCATTCTCCTCTCAGTATTTTGGGCATGCAAATGCACAGGTCTGGCATGAGTTTTTAGCCCCCAGGTCTGGGACTTGAACCATGGTCAGCCATGTGGGAGTGCAGTGACGTAACCATTACGCCATCTGCTAGTCCCAAGAATTGAATTTTTAAGTGTAATAATAGTTTTCTTATGTAGTCAAATATTATTTTTCTGAGATTATAATGACATAGTGACATAATGATCTATTTAGTGATGAAAGGTCATGATGTCTGTATTTACTCTATTACACACAAAAATTGGTAGATTAAACAAAATAGCAATTCCAGGTTTAATTAAGTGATGGGTATATTACTCAGGGTTCTCTAGAGAAACAGAGGTAAGAGAATGTGTGTATACATATGCAAATACACACACACACACACACACACACACACAGATTATGGTATTTATTTTAAGGAATTGGCTCACATAATTATAGAGGTGAGTCCAGTATCTGCAGGATAAGCAGCAGAAGAGCAACACTGCAGCTGAAATCTGAAAACCGTTTGCTGCCATGGGCCTACTGCTCCGGGAGGTCAGTCTTTTGCTCTATTCAGGCCTTCCACTGATTGGATGAGGCTCATTGTGGAGGATGCTCTGTTTTACTCAAAGCCTGTGGATTTAAATGTTACTCTCACCCCAAACCACCCTCACAGCGCATCCAGAATAATGTTTAACCACCTACCTCAATACCATGGCTCCGTGAAGGTGACGTATGAAATTAACTATCACCCTGGGTATCTGAGAATTTATTGTATTCTCCTTTCTGTATTTCTAGAAGACTAAAAATCTTCAATAAAAGAAAAAACCCTCATCTTTCAGTATTCATTTCTTAGGAAATAGTAGCAAACTGAAAATATTTTCTTTCACTGGTTGTATGAAAACTAAAATAGTAATTCTGAGAAGAATAGAGAACATTTCATTTTCATTACTTTATCAGCTCTAGCCAATGCCACCCAGACAGAGCTCTTTCTATCATCATAGAGAGAACAGGGGAAAAAAAAACAAAAATGGAAGACTTTGATGTCTAGGGTAGGAAAAACAGATGTGAATGGTTGAGTGATTTAGGTTTCTGGTGCATTTTATGCTACATCCGTGAAGGAAAATTTTTAAAAAGTTCTAATTCTATAGGAACTCTGAAGAGAATAAATTTTTTAAAATTGTGAGTCTGAATTAATTACTTCATGCAAAAATATTTTATATGGATACATTTAAGCAGGGTTTTAAATATCTCGTGATCTCATGATTTGTAATATTTAGACAAATTTTATTTTAATCATTTGAGTACTCTCTTCTCTCTTCTCACTAATCACAAAAGATTAACCACCCCACTCTGAATTCGTGGGGGAAAATCTAGAAATAGTATGATTGCTCCTGAGATTTCTGACAGAGTTCAAGTTAGAGAAAAAAATAAATAAGTGAAAATCTGTTGGTGTTTGACAATAGCCAAGATACTAAGTAAATGATTTAAAAAATCCTCAAATCAGGATTAGCAGTTGGCATAATGGTTATGTCTCTGGACTCCCATGCATTACTGAGTGGTACAAAGGATTAGGTTTGAAATTTACTGTGTAGCACACATGTCACTGTTATCAGAGACTTCAATGTAATTACGAACTTCAACTTTACCTCCAATAAAATTATGTCCTACTGAATTTAGCAACTGTATACATGTCATAAAGCTTTGGTCTTCTTACTTTCCTCTCCTTTTTCTCCTTCATTCAGCTTTCATTGTTTTAAATCAAGAAAGAGATGGTCAAAAATTTCTTACCAAGCAGTGGGCAGCAATCTTAACACAAAAATTCAGTCCTCTAAGAGGAGAAATTGGCTGCTCCCTCTCACTCGACCCAACCTAGTTTGCTCTATCTTCTCTTTTTTAATGATAGAGAGCATGCACAATGAGGGAAAAGGAGAAAGGCACCCTCCACAGAGTCTAATCACATTGTGGCCCCTTTTCTCCAGCCTTCCAGCTCCGTGGGACTCTGGTTACCCATGCAAATGCCTGTTTTTTATGTTTTATTTGTTTGTTCATTTTTGGGGTCTCAACTACGGTTGCCGTATGGGTTCCAGCATTACAAAGTATTAGTGTTATGGTTGTGCCATAGTGGCTGTGCCTGTTTTATTTTTTGACACAAGTTGAAAAGTATCCTAAGAATCACTTTGTGTTCTACTTCTTAAAAGTTTTGGATACTATTCACTAAGATAGTGTCAAAGTGTGTTCATCTGCTAGAGAAATGAGAAAGCCTCCTTCTTTTGCTAGTAGATGGTGCAATGGTTATGTTGTTGGACTCCCACGTAGTTAACCAGCACTAGAGCTCCAGACGTAGCAGCTTGAAACTCACACCAGGCATGTGGGCATGTGTGGCCAAATCCTGAGAGCAGAATGGAGGAGAAGGGATAGCAGTGTGGCCATACCCCCTTGCAGGATGATTTCTCTCTTTCTGTCTCTTTCTGGCAAGTGCATGTGCCCTATAGCAAAAATAATGTCATGTATATGCATAATATATATTTTATATTAGATAATATACAATGTATCATATTACATTATTATATATTTTATATTATATAATATATAATGTATCATAGTATATTATTATATGTAATATATTAGTAATAATATAATAATACATATTATATAATAAGTAACATTATTATATGATAATAATAATAATATAACTGTTATATAAGTATATATTATATATAGTAATAAAAATATATATTTTGTTCTTTTTTTTAAAAGGTTTTTTTCATCACAAAGATATAGAGAGATAGACTCCCCCATCAAGGCTCTTACTCCTTAATACACCTGCTATCTCAGTTGGCCCAAACACTGGACTGTGTCTGCCTAGCATGCCCAGGGAAGTCCCCAGACCTTGACAAATTGAAACTCACTGGGGCCTTTCCCAAGTGAGTCTCGATTTGTCACATCAACACATTCTTAGCCCAATGTGCTTTCTTTTTTCCTCAAATCTAGTTCACAATTCGTATGCTCCATACTTCACTCAGTTTCTTCTTTGTCTGAATTCTATCAGCAGTTAGAGTTCATGCCACATCAGGAATTTTTATATACTTTCCATCTCAATTAAGGAGACTAATTTTTAAAGAACATTGGGCCAACCTGTCACCTGGCAGGGAAGATAGCTGGATTCTAGATGGCTGCTAGTGCCGTTATAGCCCTGGCCCTGCCCACTAGCCAGGTGCGTGTGCGTGAGGACCCAGAAGTCCAAAAAGAGGGAGAAATAGAGAAGAAGGGCTAGCAGTGTGGGGTGCTTTCTTGCTTTCCATCTTTCTTGTGCTCTGTGTCTATATCTTGTGAGCTCAGGGGCCCTCTGGCAAAAGAAAGAAACCAAAACCCAAACCAAAACCAACCCATAAAACCCCCTTGATTTTTGGTGATAATGTCATTCAAGTTTTGCTTTACTTTGCCACCTAGTTTTTTTTTTTTCTTTTCCAGTGCATTATTATTGTTTTCCCAATTACATTATAAACACCTTGAGACAAGCTCTTTTCATCTTTATCCCCAAAGCTTTCAGTAACAACTGGTGTATTGTGGTTGTTCCACAAATTCAATTAACATCATTACTTCAATGAAATTTTATGATTAGCATGGTTCTTCATACTTTCTATTGCCTTTGGTGTAGATTCAACCTTTATTAATAACTTATTTTTTAAAAATTATTTCATACTACTTAAAAAGGTGAAAAATGATATATAAGATAAAATTTTTTAGTATCTTATTCTTCTATACTTTCTTCAATGAAAATATTTGAATGATGTAAATTAGTTATTTATGAGAAATAATAAATGAAAAACAAGCTACTCTTATTTAAAAACCAGATTGCATATTAACAGGAAGTGTTTATGACCTGAATGGTAAGGACTAGCTGAACACAGGTCTTTCTCCTCTTGTTCCACAATTTTCTCTCAGCATCAAAGAAAGGTTTATTCTCATTTATCAACACTATTACTGATACCAACCCAACAGAAAAGTAAAGTTTCCGTGAAAGAAGAAAGGTAGCTTGTGTAAAGTGTAAACTTCCCCAAATTTTCCTACAACCCGGCCAAACTCAAGTCAATAAATGTGAACAGCACCTGAGATTGGACTCGTGGAACAGTCATTGTTGGGGCCAAGTCCAAGCCATTTTTTCCTTCAGTAAGTGTGCTGACCTGAACGAATTCAATCAGAAAGCTTTATTTAGTCCCAACAGAAAAAGAAAAGCCTCTTAAAAGTAAAAAATAATCTCTTTTAATATATCTACCTTTACACTTATCAGAGCTATCAGAAGAAAATAATTGGCAGACCAGATCATGCTCCTGATATCACATTTTTATCAGTTTATCCAGGTAAGAGTTAAAGTTGTTCACGGGATAAACTGTAAAAGAAATTGTACTCATTGCCCTGTTAAGCCTTGGAAGAAATGAAAAATTTCAGTCTTTGGTGCTGTCAAACTGACACCATTCATCATTCTTGAATTGACTTTCAAGCTTTAAAATAAATAAAACAAACCAGAGGTCCTCTTCAGACCCCATAATAAAGGCAACTCCCGACCATAGCTCATCTTGGTCTTGGAGTCGATAGCAAAGAAAAAAAAAAAAAGATTTCAAGTCCTTAATACTCCTAAGACTGCAAGTCACACTGGAGTCAAACAATCTCAAGGAGTTACTGAAGTAGGTATTGATTGCAAACACTGGGGCTGTTTGTTATTTGATTTTTCAATTCCCAAGGAATGAGGTAAAATTCACATCTCTTCAAAAGAAAGAATGCTCCAGTTCCTGAAAGCCAGAGTTTACGTGACTTGAGTTCATTTGAAGAGAATAATTTATATTGGCATGAATAAATAATAGCAGGGAGTTCTAACTGTCCAAACACGATATATAATACTCTGAGAAAAATTTCGACCACGTTGTAATGTCTCCTATATTTTATGATTTGAGCAACTATAAGAACTGACTCATTTCAAAATCACCAAGTGTAAGAAGTAACTCATTTCAAGATCACCTACCCACTCAGGTTTTAAAGCTGGGTTTGTCAAACAGCGTCCTGACATAGGTTCGAGATACAGGAGCACCTCATGTTGCAATCAACTGTCTCCTCTCTAAGCTTGCTTGGCAGCATGAGAGCAAATGATTTACAAAGGTTATCAGCATGACATTGTGCCCTTTTATCAAGTCTCTCTCTTCATGAGGAAATAATAGATAAATAGCCAGTGAGTTTTCAGAAAACCATAAACCAACTTATTTGGTATGAGAGAGAAAAAGTCTGCATCTTAAATTTGAAGCTAGAAATGTCCCAGCAGTTACAGATTAAGCCTGCACACTGATTCTGGTAGCTATATCTGTACTGAGCACATTTGCAGGTTTTGTTCCCTTTTTGGTCATGTTAAATCTTAACCAATTCCTTTGAATTTACCTAATAGCAGTTGAATATTGTTTGCCACCCTCCTTGGGTTTCTTTTTCTACAAATTAGACTTTTGAATGTCAGGCTTCACTAACAATATTTGTGTTACTAAATTTGGAAAGAAAGATTCAAGGACCAGCCTGTGGCCTGGTGGTTATGTAAGCTAGAGCCCAAGAGACTAATTACGTGGTCAAGTTCCGGATGTGGCTTTAAAAACATGTGTGTGTTTGTGTGTGTGTGTGTGTGTGTGTGTGTGTGTGTGTGTGTGTATGCATATGTGCCCAAAATCTCAAAAGGAAGGAGAGAGAGAGAAGAAGGGATAGAGGTGTGATCATTCCCTATTAGAAGTGCTTTCTCAGGGACCAGCAGATGGCGTAATGGTTACGTTGCTGGACTCCCACATGGCCAATAGCAGTCGAGTCCTGGACCCAGTGGCCTAAAACTCACACCGGGCGCATTTCTGTGCATGCCCAAGATGAGAAGAGATTGTGGTGTGGACATCGCTCCTGTAGGTAGTTTATCACTTTTTGTCTCTCTGTCCTCTGTATTTCTCTCCAGGGAGCAGGAGCCACCTCTGGCAAATTAGAAAAAGATAAAAAAGAAGAAAGGAAGACTTAAAGCATGGTTAATGAACTTCAGTTCTAAGAGTGAAAGATACCTAGACAGAAGAGTGATTAAAACTAGCTTTTATTTCAGTAAGTGGAAAAACAAAAACAAACCCCAAAAAATCAAAAACAAAAATGAATTGTATAGTACAAAGGAAAGTGCTGGACCAGAAATGAAAAAGTATTCATTCTGGTTCCTTCTGCACATATTGGCAGTGGGATCTAAAAACAGTCACTTGACTAGCTTATCTAGAAAGGGAGGACGATGGACTGAGATCCTGTCTAGCATTAAAATTCTGTGGTGAGCTGGGGTTCCACATTGAGCTATTTTACATTTTATTACCCTAAAGGGAGAACAATAAATCTACTTTCCTGATGTAGTGCTCTTAGTGGAAGCATTTGTGAGTAATGGAATTTTACCATAATCTGTCCTCATTTTTACATAGACAATTTAACCAACACCTGTTAGCCTGACTCTAATCCTACTGATTCTATTCCTACTGCAGAGGGCTAAAAATCCCACTTGTAACTATAGTGTGAGAATTCACCACATTATGAGATTAATGACATAGTGATACTGAAATTCAAGTTGAGAGCCAGTGTATTATCTAATATATGTGGGTGAATAAAAAACCCTGTTCTGGTGTTATCCATGGTAGTGCACTGGTAACACGGTGCTCTGCAATGCTGGAGTCACATGGGAAGTCTCTGGTTTACTTCATGAGGTGTCCCTATGCATGCTGGGTACACATGTGTATGCCTAGATGGCTAGTTCTCTGGCTGAGTCTGGGGGTGGCTCATGGAATGAAAATTCTCTTGGGGGCACCTGTCCCTCTTTCTCCCCTGGAAGAAATGAGTAAGTAAACTTTTAAAAAGTTTATTGCGGATGTTATGTAATGTATCTATTGCTGTTAAAATACTGCGGTAGGCTAAAAAATGACTCAAAAGATATAAACTAGAATCTGTGAATGTTATTTTGAAAAAGAGTCAGCATATGTGACTATGTTAAACACTTTTTCTTTATTCATGATATAGTGCATGTGCATGCATATGAGAGAGAGAGAGAGAGAGAGAGAGAGAGAGAGAGAGAGTTGAGCACCCTCCCTAGGCTCTGGTCATGTTATTATCCTTTTCTCCAGTCCCCCAGCCCATCAGATCTGAGGCACTTGTGTGCATGCCTGGCACATTTCAAGCTGACTACACTGGGGATTTGAACTGTGGTTCTCTCTAAGTTAAATATCTTCAGATGGAGAGGTCATTTTAGATGATCTGAACAGTCACTGAGTGCAATCACATACATCTTTAAAAGAGGCAGGCAAGGGACCAGCAGTTAGCATAATGGCTATGTCGCTGGACTCCCACGTAGTTAACCACGGTTCGAGTCCTGGACCTGGTGGCTTAAACTCACTCCGGGCGTGTGTGCGTGCGTGCCCAAGATCCCAAGAGGAGAATGGAGGAGAAGGGATTGCGACGTGGCCAACCACCTGGGGGGTGATTTCTCGCTTTCTGTTTCTCTGTCTCTCTCTGTCTGTCTGGCGAGCTCACGTGCCTTATAGCAAAAACCTCTCAAAAAAAAAAAGAGGCAGGCAAAAGGAGATTTTACACGGACAGAGTGAATTAACTATGTGACTGCAGAGGCAGAGAATAGAGTGGTGCAGTCATATCCAAGGAATGGGGACAGCTACCAGAAGCGGGAAGAGGCAAAGAATAGATTCTCTTCTAGAGCCGCCAGAGGGTTTGCAACCCGGATACACATTTTTTCAGCTCAGTGAACTGATTTTGGACTTCTGGTCTCCAGAGGAATTATCTGCAAAAGAACTCATTTCTATTGTTGCAAGTCACCAAGATAGTGGTAATTGTTACGGCAACCACAAGAAAATCATGCATATGCCAATATTTATTTTAAATTTTCTTACCAAAAAACATAGATAATGCAAGTCTTGATGTCTGAGTTCTGCTTGACAGCTGCAGCACAGGCATCTTTGTTCCCATTTTGCTTCCGTTTGCCATATATTTTTGTAGATCCGCACACAATGAGGTTTTTTATTTATTTATTTATTTATTTTTATTTTTATTAATCTTAGGAGGAATTTGTGTTCATGATGGTATGGTATGACACTTATTTTTGTTAATGGAGCTTATGGTGGAATTTTTCTTGAGTTGCTTTTGTCTCCAGGAAGCTGAATTTGAAATGTTTTTACCTCTTAAACATATGGGCCCCGAAGTAAGTGTTTTCCTTTTCTATCAAGTTGAAATTCCTTGCATATTTCCCTGGCCTGAGCCCACACATCTATTTTGACTTCACTATCTCATCATGAAAGTTTTTCGTGAAAGTTATCTTAAAGTCCTTTCCAGAAAAAGGAAATAAATACAAACTAAATAAATAAGATAGGTACTGCTGGAAAAATTTTATCCAGCTACTAGATATTTGTTAACAAGATGTTTGAGATGGTTATAGGTATAAAATATAGTACAAATTTGGAAGTGTTCTGCATTCTCAATGGCTAAAAATAAAATACTATTTAAATGTTTCTTTACATCAAAATCTTTTACACATTTTTGATAAGACTTACATAATGAATGAAATTTCAGAGCTTCTTATGGCCTTGGAATCAGATCATCCTATTAGGTTAATAAATATAACTTAAACAAGTGGTATATATAAACATACTTAGAATTCAACATCTTTTTTTGTCCTCTGTTGCTCATTCAAAATGCGATCAGTAACGGTATTCCTTCAAGGGTAAAAATGGCTACAGGTACCACAATTATTTTTGTCATTCTTCTATGTTAGATCTTCTATTAACTGTGTGTCTTGGGACTAGCAGTTAGCATAATGGCTATGTCGCTGGACTCCCAAGTGGTCGACCGCGGTTCGAGTCCCAGACCCAGTGACTTAAACTCACGCCAGGCACATATGCTTGCGTGCTCAAGATCCTGAGAGGAGAATGGAGAAGGGATTGCGGCATGGCCATCCCCCACGGGGGGTGATTTCTCACTTTCTGTCTGTCTCTCTCTGTCTCTCTGGTGAGCACATACGCCCTATAGCAAAAAATCCTCTCAAAAACAAAAACAAAACAAAATGAAAAACCAAAATAAAAACTGTGTGTCTTGAACATAGTCTCAATAAGGATATCTGGCCTTATGCTAATGAAAAGTATGGACTGGATTTACTGCAACATATTTTTTTCTCCATTCCAGTCTGAGCCTGCCTCAGACATGGAAGCCTGCAGTAGTGAAAGAGCCAACCATAGTTTCTCCTCCTCTGTTCACCAAACCAGGAACCACCACAGCACCCTGCTCTCCTACTTCTAGCTCCTTCCTTCTGCTAGCTATTAGTTCTTATCCTACAGAATCCACAAGAGGAGCAGAGAAAAAGAAAATTCAGGGATTTGGAGAGTTTTGATTCAAAACTGTACCATCATTAACCAACAATATGCTCAGTGGTCCTAGTGGGTGAATCCCTCCTTCGCAGTGCCCGTTCATGGGTTCTTAGAGGTCTCTGTGCCCTCTTTGACTCTCTGCCATCAACAGGTGAACCACTGATCTCTTTCCAGAGGGCGGGGCAGGGGGATCGTGAAGACTCAGCTTCTTGCACACATTCTGAGTGTCCATTTGGACACATTAGCATTTTGTCCCCCCAAGGTCTTTTTTCCCCTAGAATGTCCCTATGAAATAGGACTCAGGAGCTACAGGTAGCCATTTTATCCTGGGAAGGCAGCCTAATTGCCACATGGCAGCACTCTCTTGATTTTGTTTAAAGGCAATGTCAGACACTCTCTCTTTCCCGAGGCTGTGGGGGAGTTAGCTGTCCCTAGGCTGTGGGGGAGTTAGATCCAGGTGACTGTCTACTCACCTGTCTCAAGGTTGAGTTGGTACCTATCCTTTTGGTTGCTTCACTCTCAGGGGCACATTCCTGAGCACTCCCTTGAAAGATTTGAGGTGAAGGGACTGCTGATCTTCCATTAGGCTGAATGAAAATGATTTCCCTCAAAGATAGTTTTATCATGACATCTTTATTCTTTTTTCACATTGTGACTCCTTCTATTGGTCCATGATTTGCTGAGAGGATTAAATTGTCACAGAATTGGCTAGTTGAATATCTGGGCATGTGTCTTCTTCTCACACCTCCAATGCTATCTATATTGTCCAGTAATGACTCCTCATGGCTGAGGTAGAAAGTATAACATCCAAAAACCTTGGTAACTTATAGCCCTCAACCCTATTTGTGCACAGAATGACTCAAAAAGTGTTCTAGGGCACACTTGTCTAGACTGCTTTTTGCTCAATGACTCAAAAATCTCTGGGACTTGGAAACTAGGAGTTCAAGGTTTTTAAATTTTTTTTTGGAGACATGTTTTTTTATTTTTATTATTTATTTATTTGCTATAGGGCACATGGGCTCACCAGAAAGACAGAGAGACAGAAAGCGAGAAAACCCAGCCCCCTTAGGGGGGATGGCCACACTGTAATCCCTTCTCCATTGTCCTCTTGGGATCTTGGGCACATAGGCACATGTGCCCAGTGTGAGTTTAAGCTGCTGGGTCCGGGACTTGAACCGTGGTCGACTACATGGGAGTCCAGCAACATAGCCATTATGCTAACTGCTGGTCCCAGAGTCCAAGTTTTTGAAAACTAAAATATAATTCTAAAGGGCTATGTTTTCTTTCATTGTTATGCATATTCAAAGAGGCAAGAATGATGCTATGCACACGGAGATCTGGGTCACTTTTGGTGAAAAGATCATGGATACAATGAATGAATGATGCTTTTATAAACAGTTAATTTTATATAGTTTGCATCCTAAAATTGCATTTTTCTTGTGTAAAATGTGGTAAGTTCATAAGCAATATATTTATCAGAAAATGATTAATCCATTAATCTATGTTGTTAGTTTGTATTTCCTTTTTATTTTCCCTTTTATGATAGAACCATTTAGCAGATAATCAAATATGTATCACACACATAATTTCTTGATGTGTGTGTCATTACTAAAACTGTTAGTATTAGTGGAGACACTATAGTTTAAGTGGTGTTTTTAATTCCAATTGTTTTCTGAGGCTTATATTCTCCTAAACAAAGTAATAATACTGAAAAAAGTTTGATTTATTTTATAGAGATATAAATTTCTGGGAAAATCTGTTTCCAAATGTACCATATTAAAAAACATATTTTCGTGATATTTTAGCTAAGAATTATAATGAATGCTTCAGGAAGCCAAATAAAATGTACCACAAAGAAAAGCATTTGCTCTGCTGATTCATTTATGTCACTGTGCTTTGGGATAGCATGCAGAAGCCATCTATTATTACTATGAATATTTGGGCAATGTCAACATTGAGCTACCAAATCAGTCTGGAAGGTAAAAGATGCTTCACCTAGGTATTTTTATTCATGGTCTTGTTTTGATGTAAATTTAAATTCACTCTTGAGAACCTTAAACCATAACATTAAACCTAAAATAAAAAATTATATCTAAATATTTCTATGAGCAGATAGAAATTTATATTTAAAGTCAGGAATAACAGGCAGTTACCCATATGGAGTGACTTAAGAGGCTTTGTGGGTAGGGCAAAGTTCCTCCTCGTAAATATTAGTGCCTGATGTCAGCATTAGAGAATTTGTCCTTGCCTTCTCTCTTCAAATACAAATATCTCCTTCCTCTGAATTATCATAATGACGAGATATTTTTTTCAGAAATAAATTTGTCATATTGATTTTTTTCTTTTTTTGGTAGGGAGTGAGGTGGCAGGTAGAACTGAGAATATGGAAACCTAGAAATGATCATAAAGGAGATGGTAGAAACACAAAGATGTTCAATGATAGTCTTGATATCTTTAAAAAAAATTGTCTCAGGAAAACTTTTAAGAAACTTTCACTTGTTTCCATGATTTTAACTATCATTGTGTTAGTTACTCATTGCTGTGAAACACATTACTCTGCAGCTTAGTGGCTTTAGCACACACTGAATGTCTCACAGTTTTTGTGGGTCTTGACACCGGCAGAGTTTACCTAGGCCCTCTACTTTCTGGTATCTCATTAGACTGTAATCAACATGTCCACCTGGGTTAAGGTCTCACCTGAAGGTCTGACTGTGACGAATCCACTTTGAAGCTAAACTCCATGGTTCTATCAAAGATTCAGTTCTTTAAAAACTTTGGGCAGAGGGCCTCAGTTCCTCACTGACTATGGACTGGAGCTAGCCTTCAGCTTGTGTCATCTGAGGCTTTTCAATACAGCAGGTTGTTTCACCAAAGCCAGCAAGCGAGAGCAAATCTATTAGCAATTTGGAAGTCACAATATTTATAACCTAATGCTGAAGTATAAATGTGGGTCTCACTTATCCCCTCTCTAATTTATATATTGAAATGTTCATCCTCAAGGTAATAACATTAGGATGGGAATTATTTTCAAACAGCCAGGTCCAAGACTTGAAATGTGGAGTGAATCATGTGGGATCCAGTGCCTTAACCTCCACGCCAGGGACCAGTAGTTAGTGTAATGGCTATGTCGCTGGACCCCCACGTAGTTGACCACGGTTCGCGTCCCAGACCCAGTGGCTTAAACTCACGCCGGATGCATGTGCATGCGTGCCCAAGATCCCGAGAGGAGAATGGAGGAGAAGGGATTGCGGTGTGGCCATCCCCCTGGGGGATGATTTCTCGCTTTCTGTCTCTCTGTCTCTCTGTGTGGCGAGCGCACGCACCCTATAGCAAAAAACAAACAAACAAACAAACAAAAAACCTCTCCAAAACAAAACAAAACAAAACAAAACAAAACAAAACAAAAAACCTCCACGCCACCTGTTGCCTGATGGCCTGTAAATTACTTTTAAGGGGTTTGGTGTTCAAGAATTATTAGTTGACTCATATTCTTTTGACTATTACAAAATCGGTACTTTTAAACAACTAAGAATGATTTCATTTTTTTCCCCACAGAGTGTGTGCACTCACTCGGAACAGTCAGAGAGAGGTAAAATGAGAAATCACCCTCTGGAGAGGATGATTATACTGACATAACAATCCCTTCTCCTCCATACTCCCCTAGGGATTTTGGGCATATGTACCCTGCATGATTTTCAAGCCCCTGGGTCTGGGACTCAAACTATAGTTGGCTATGTGGAAGTCCAGAACCTTAACCACCACACCACCTACTGGCTAAACAACTTAGAAATTTTTAAAGTTCATTTATTTATTTCATTCTCCTATATGAGAATATATGAGAGAAAGGGAGGGAGAGAGACAGAGAGAAAGAAATAGCACCCCCAGCAGGGTCCCAATAATATGATCCACCCCCAGACATCAGCCAGCCTGGTATCATGGGCAAGAATGTGTCTGGCATACTCAGAGAAGTTTCTAGACTTAATTTAGAAAATTTCTCATGATTGATCATCTCACATAGCTTCCCATTTTACCACTGTACATTGTCTAGTCTCCATGAATTTTTAAACAATTGTAAGTTAAAGCTCCCCATTTATGCTTATTTAATACATTGATCTATCCTTTTATTGTGTGTGATTTTTCTGTATCATAGATCAATAGGGCCAGCAGGTGGTGTAGTGGTTAAGGTGTTGGACTCCCACATGGCCAACTGTGGTGCGACTGGGCACATGTGTGTGCATGCCCAAAAACTCCCAAGAGGTGAATGGAGAAGGGATTGTGGCATGGCCATCCCTGCATGGGACGATTTCTCACTTTACTTCTTTCTGTTTCTCTGGCAAGTACACAGGCCCTAAGGCAAAAACTTAAAAAAAACAAAAACAAAAACAAAAACAAAAACAAAACAAAAACGTCATCCCCTCATGGTAGTAACTGCTTTGTTAAAAATTTAGGCCTCTAAACTTGGCAAACCATGATTATCATTGTATTGAATAAAGAATTAGTATATGCTCTAATTTATATTATTTTAGGGGGCCAGCAGGTATTGTGTTGATTAAGGTGCTGGACTCCCACATAGCTGACTGTGACTCAAATCCCAAATCTGGCAGCTTGAAAATCACACTGGGTGGATGTGCATGCATATTCTAAATCCCAGGAGAATGGAGGAGAAGGGATTGTGGTGTGGCCATCCCCTCTAGGGGGTGGGATACGGTTGATTTATTACTTTCTCTTTCATTGACTCTCTCTGTCTCTCTTCAGCAAGTGTTTGTGCCCTATGGCAAAATCTTAAAAAGTTAAAAGATATATGTCAGTTTAGTTTTAGACCTGCATCAGTAGCAGACTGTTTTAGTCCATGTGTGCTACTATAACAGAATAACATAGACTAGGTAATTTGTGAAAAAATTAATGTTACCATTGTTTTGGAGGCTGGAAAGGTCAAGACGGAAGCATGGCCAGGGTTAGTGTCTGATGAAGATTGTTTCTCATAGATAGTTCTATCTAGATGTCTTCACATGAGGGAAGCAGCCACTAGGCACTCAGAGGATAGAAGAGTAAAAGAATAAAAGGGAGCTTAAGCTAGTTTCCTTGGCCCAATTAGAAGGCACTAGTACACTCATGAGGGTGTAATCTCTTGCCTTAATCACTTCCCTGGAAGGCCTCACTGCAATGGAGATTAGGTTTCAATATGATTTTGAGGGCATATACACAGTCAAATCAGAGCAGGAATTGAGCACTTTTCTTAACGTCTCATTATCTTTATTAGAGTGCTTCATTAGAGTTAGGAAAATATTTCGTTGTAAAATAGGCTATAACTTAACAGTAATATATATTTTAAGGGATTTTTTTCCCTTGAAGTTACCTACAGCATTATTGACAGTGGTAGACAAATGTGTAGATATGTAGGGTCAGACACAAAAAAGGAAAACATAAAGACATTATTGAAAAAATATTACTGCCTACCTACTTATTTTTTCACAATAAGTTTTACATTTTCTCTATTCTTTCTTTCTTTCTTTCTTTCTTTCTTTCTTTCTTTCTTTCTTTCTTTCTTTCTTTCTTTCTTTCTTTCTTTCTTTTCTTTTCTTCTTTTTTTTTCAGTATAAAAATCTTATTTAGTCATCATGGGAATCACATAAAATTTTGGATGAGAGTGGGCATTGTGATTCTCTGTTGAAAATGTCCCAATACCTGGAAACTGAGTAGCTCCCATGTCTAAAATGACTTTATTGATACAGGAGACACGGCAGCTCTTTAAGAGATTTTATTCTGTATGTAACAAACTACAGAGAGAACTCCTAATAAAGATATTGTACTTGTGACATTCAGGGAGCACTACTAATCACATACGAGATCACTCACAGACCTGATTCATCACTTGTTTGGATATTTAATTGTTTTGTGCAATAATTGAAAATCTAGTCCTCACATGTACCCTAATTCCTTGATGAAAAGGATAAATTTTACAAGAAAAATCAATAGAAGTTTATCAAGAAGAATCAATAGTCTAGTGGAGCTGTTGTAATACTAATTTGACACTTTCAGGATTACTTTACATTCATTCAGTATGTGTTTATTGAAAACCTATTCAGTGAAAGGTACTATCACCTAAGATGAATGCTGTGTAATTGTAATGCTATTATCCCAGTGTATCCTGCTATGCAGGAGGAGATAATTCAACTGAGAAATGGCCTGTTATTTTATTAGAATCTGTCCTATCAGGTGACCCGAGACACTAGACAGACTATGACCAGTGAACTGTTCAGAGGACTCTGGTAAAGCCTATTTATTCCAGCTTTTATCAAGCGTCTTTATAGAGTGCTTTCACTTATTGTTAGAACTTGAGTTTCAGGTCCTAGAAGAGATCATAGGAAAAAATAGAAAGTGCATGTTCACGCATGTAAGTTATATGAGCAAATATAACATTATAAAAACATAATTTTTGAATGACAAAGACTAGAATGCATCAAATGAAAACCCACATTAAGGTTGTGAACTAGGCCAGAGCAAAATAGTTCTGGATAGAAGCTGATAGTTCAAAAAAATTCTGTTGAGTACCTCCAGGCCGATCTCAAATTTTGCTGCAATGATCAGAGCTATCGATGAGTTATGTGCATCCCAGGAATTTCCACACACTGATCTACATTTACTAAGCTGTGTTAAGTAAATAGTTAGCCATAACAGCAAAAATATTATGAATTTGGGGTTAGATGTCACCGATTTCTAAACCTGACTCTGATACAAGGCAAATTATACCTGTATCTGCACCTCAGTTTTCTCATTTATAAAATGGAATAGTTTCTATAATATTGAATAGCTCTGACAATTAAAAATACAATAGATGAGGCCAGTAGGTGACATTGTGGTTAAGACGCTGGACTCTCATATGGTTGACCTACTCTATGGTTCAAGTCCCAGACCTGGTGGCTTGAAAATCATACCAGGCACATTTGTGTATGTGACCAAAATAACAGGAGGAGAATGACGGAAAAGGGATTGTGGTAGGCCCCCAACCTCACCCTGAGTTATTTCTCACTTTCCTTCTCACAATCTCTCTCTGCTTCTCTCTGGTGAGCACACGTTTTCTATGGCAAAAACCTTAAAATAAATACAATAGAATGCAACAATTTTAAAAACGGCTGTAGTAAAGCTTTCCAGACAAACAGAACCAATAGGAAATATATATATATGTATATATATATATTTACACCAATATTTATATCTACCTAAGCATATGTATAGGTAACCCTGACTTAGGACAGTTTGATTTACAGTTTTCTGATTTTCTGTTAGATGATTCTGCCAAACTATAGGCTAATGCAAGTATTCTGACCATGTTTAAGGTAGGCTAGGCTAAGCTAGCTAATATTTGGAGGTTCAGATATATTAATTTTCCTCATAAAATTTACATAAGACTTACATGAATTAGTAAATTGAAAACATCTGGCACAAAGTAAGCCCTTTTCTTTTAAAAAAATTTTTTAGATGTTTGCCATAGAGTCCGTGCACTTGCCAAAGAGAGACAGAGACTGAGAAAGGGAAAGTGAGAAGTCGCCCCACTCCAAGGGGGGATGGGCACGCCACAACCCCTTCTCCTCCATTCTCTCTTTGATCTTGAGCATGCATGCACACATGCCCAGCATTTATTTCAGATCGCCATCCCTTCAAAGGGCTAACTTCTTCTGGGGCTGGTGTTCAGTGCCTCCATCATAGTTGTGCAATTCTAACGATTGTGCATATCCTTCTAGTAAACTGTAAGCTCCTCCATGCCAAACTTTTCTCTTTGGTCATTATATACTCTATAGAATAAAATACAATACCTAATACATGATACTCAATAGATTTTTTTGCAATATGAATATGTAATGAAATATTTTTCTTTGCTATCCAGTGCTAAGACACATCTGGGTCATTGATTTATGTTAAGGACTTGGCCTATAGTCCAGTGTAGTACAGTATAAATTCTTGTACAAGTACAGTACCATCCTAGACAGTTTCTCAAAGATAATTCAAAATAATGCATTTTGCTATAGTCAATGTTTTATTTGCCTTACGTTTGGAATTCCCCAAACCTATGAATTAATGTTAAATTAGTTTTCTAGAGAAGTTCATAGTTGGGGACCAGCAGTTTCTGTAATGGCTACATCGTTGGACTCCCATGTAGTCGACCGCAGTGCAAGTCCTGGACTCGGTGGCTTAAACTCACGCTGGGCACGTGTGTGTGTGTGTGCCCAAGATCCCAAGTGGAGAATGAAGGAGAAGGGATTGCGGCATGGCCATGCCCCCAGGGGATAGTTTCTTGCCTTCTGTCTCTCTGTCTCTCTCTGTCTTCCTGGCAAGAGCATGTGCCCTATAGCAAAACCTCTTCAGAAAAAAAAAATACGTTCGTAATCAAGGAAAAAATATTATTGATTTATTTTGGGATTCTAATTTTGTAAAATTTCAGAGTATTTTCATACATTTGATAAATTCCAACATCATATATATAATTTTATTGGTCATTTACATGTTTTCCAGGCTATCATTGATCATTCTGAGTCTAGACTCATAATTCAGCTATTCATTCTTACTATAAATAATATGTACAATATATTATGTAAAATAGCAATTATTTTTAAGAATCGTGTTAAATATTTGGTTTATCTTTGGGCCCTATATACATAAACATATTTACATATTAATAGCATATAATAATCTATAATATATCTCAAAAATATAAAATTCCAGTTATTAAATACCAGACTTAGCATTGGACAATACAGAAATATCTCAAAAAAATATAAACATTTAAAACTATTTTATGTACTTCATCTCTGGATAAAAAGTCAGCTCATGTTTTGTTTCTTGTGGGCTTTATCTGTTAGTCAAGTAAGAGCCATTAGAAATTAATTTACAGGGGGCCTGGCAGGTGGCATGGTGATTAAGGGCACTGGACTCCCACATGGCTGACCATGGTTTGAGTCCTGGACCTGGCTGCTTCCCTTCTCACTTTCTCTGTCTTTCATCAAATTTAAATAAATAAATAAATAAAGTTAAATAAAATCTTAAAAAAACAAAAAATTAATTTACAGGTATAATTTGAGCTCTGCATTTACTTATTCCAATTCCTTTTTAAAAGCATTTTCCTAAATAAATGACTCCCCAGGTTGCCTATAAGTCATAGTTAACATTTAGTCAGTCAACTTCAAAATAAACTTTTGTTCATGCCCAGATTACTGATAAGGCAAGCTTTTAACTTATCCAGTGTTTCATCTACTTAAAAATTGATTCTCAATGAGAATTTGGCAACCAACAAGCCCTAGTTCCCGTGAATTCCTGGTTTAATAAGAGCCTGCCATGAGATGGATGAATAGACTTTCTTGGGTTTAATTTTTGTTCCTCTCTTGTTCACTCTCTGCATTTGTGAAACTCTCTTTTGAAGGTCTCTGAATGTACAAGAAAAATTGCTCACAAGCTCTTTATGCCTTTTCAATGGGAACAGCAGAACTTAATGCTGAAAAACACCAGGTTTTAATAAAGTTGTTTTAAAAAATATATAAAAACCCTTAAGAAAAAAATGAGAACCTTCAGTTTTTTGCAAGTACTGTCATCATGAGTGATTTCATATTTCATATACCAGGTCCAAAATGTTCAGAATAGCATATAAAACTTAAGTTGGAAATAAAAATCTTGTCCTTTTTTTGCCAAATGGGTTAATATAATCCTGCATTTTGACAATCATCCAGATTTATTCTTTAGGACTCTTGGTGTGAAAACTCAGATTTAGTTACCATAATTGTTTCCTTCTCTGCCAAGGCCAGGCATCTCCAGAATTGGGTTATTTTAGAATTTGTTTATTAGTACATATGGACAGAAACTAATAATAACCCAGAAAAGGGTTTAGCTTACTACAGAGTACACGTTCAATAAATATTTGTTGGATTGCAATGACCTTGTGAGGCACTGACGAGAAATCATCAGATATTAATGATGTCTGCGAACCTTTTATCGCAGTTACTTTCAAGTCAGACGTGAAGCCTACTTTCCATTCTCAGTCTGGAGAACCTATTATCTTTAAAGGCTTTGTTTGCAAAATACATTATCAGTGAAAGCAAAATATGCTGTCAAAAAGATACTCCGTGTTTACACAGAACTCAGTAAACTATTTTACACAGTAGTAAAAAATAAAACCAGTCATGTCTCATCCTGCTCTAGAATGTCAGACACTGCAAATTTGTAGGTCTCAAAAAACTATTATAAATGTGCCCCAGGGATACCATAAGATTTCTAAAATTCACATATGTACTCTCACTAGAAAAATTTGCGTTGATTCATTGTGTTGGAACGACCATTCCAAGTTTTCCTACAAAATAAATTTCTCAGAGTATACCTAGAAGCCTCAAGTAGTGAATGTGATTTGTAAGTCCAATGCATATTGTAAGGCCAAACACTCCCAGTTGGAGTTAGAAATTTTATTTCACGTGGAGGTTTTAAAATACAGGTTTAACTGAAGAAAGACGTTATAGAGTAAGTCATAAAAACAGGGCTCAGTCTCAATATTATAAAATAATTATGCCAGTAAAGAAATTACTATGAGGGAGTCTTTATTTGGAATACAATATAGGCTTCAATAGCTAACAGAAATTATTGGTTAAGACTGAAGTTAAGG
>NW_006159439.1:1944844-1976635 GCF_000334495.1 Tupaia belangeri chinensis | reverse complement strand
TGGTGTAGTGGTTATGTTACTGGACTCTTACATGACTGACTTCAGTTTGAGCCCCAGGCCCAGTGGCTTGAAACTCATGCCTGGCACACGTGCAAGTGGGCTCAAAATCCCAGGAGGAGAATGGAGGAGAAGGGACTGTGGTGTGGCCATCCTCCCTGGAAGGTAATTTCCAGTTTCCCTCTCACTGTCTGCTGCACCCTAAGGCAAAAATTTCTTTTTTTAAAAAAGAATAAAGTTAAAACATTGTAACAGTCATTTAAGGAATTCATTGTAGGGACCAGTAGTTGGTGTAATGGTTATGTTGCTGGACTCCCACGTAATTGACCACGGTTCGAGTCCTGGACCCGGCGGCTTAAACTCACACCAGGTGTGTGTGTGTATGTGCCCAAGATCCCCAGAGGAGAATGGAGGAGAAGGGATTGCGGCATGGCCATCCCCCCCTGGGGGAGTGATTTCTTGCTTTCTGTCTCTCTGTCTTTCTGGTGAGGGCATGCATCCTATAGCAAAAACTTCTCCAAAAAAAAAAAAAAGAAAAAGAAATTTATTGCAGTTTGCTAAGGGGCTAATGGAGGTGGATCTCAATGGCAGACTGTGGTTTGAGTTGTGATCCTATCAGGGTGGAAAACACACCACGCATATATGTACAAGTGCCCAAAATCCTGACCAGAAAAGGAGTGGAGGAAAAGGATTGTGGTGTGACCACACCCCATTGGGAAGGGTTTTTTCCCCTCTTTCTCTCTCTGGTGCATGCCAGTGCACATGCCTTCTGGCAATATAAAATAAACAAACTTGTTGGAGTTTAGAAGAAGTAAATGTCTACATAATGTCTTAAGTTTCTTACCTGACATAAAAGGTTAAAATATATAAAATTGGCATAACTTAGAAACTTTCCATAAACATTATGCATAATTTATGGATGAGATTAACTTAAAATAATCAATTTTGTGTCTATGGAGTAAGACTTATCTACAGTTAAGATGGAAGCTGGACTGCAGTGCAGCAGTAAAATGCAATGCTCTGCAAGGCTGATCCAGTGGGAAGGTTCTATATTCCTATACAGAGACCTCACTGAGTAGGCCTGTTAACTCAGGGCTGATTGAGGCTGGGGGGAGATTGCAGTTTTGGGACGCTGTTGGGAAGACCATCTGTCTGTCTCTGTCTTTGTCTTTAAAATGTCAAGAGAAAGGGACCAACAGATGGTGTAGTGATTATCTCACTGGACTCCCATATGGCTGACTGCAGTTCAGGTCTCAGACCCAGCGGCTTAAAACTCAACAGGCATATGTGCGTGCATGCCTAAGATACTGAGAGGAGAATGGAGAAGGGTTTGTGGCATGGCCATCCCCCGACCCTCACCCCCTGGGGGATGGTTTCTTGCTTTCTGTCTATTTCTCCAGGGAGCACACAGCACACATGCCCTATAGCAAAAATCTCTCTCACTCAAAAAAATCGAGAGTTTTATTGATCTGTAAGTTCTGTGGAGGTCAGTGATTATGTTTGATTTATTTCTCACTACACCCCTGTGACTATCATAGTACCTCGTACATTGGAGTCACTTAATTCATGTGAGAGGGCTTCAGAAAGCTTGGAGAAAATGGAATTAAATTATGAGTTCATTTCAGCACAAAGATTTGAAATCCATTCATGGTGTTTTCAAAAATGTGTATTTTTCTGTGAACTTTTTGAAAATCCCTCGTACTAGTTAAGTAAATTAATAATAAAGAAATAATTAATGGATTGACCACCCAAAACATTTAGAAACTTGTATCTTTATGATCAAAGAAATGAACATACAAGTCTAGAGAAGGGAAGGGAATGCAGAAGACTTGAAAATCCACCCGTTTCTTGGCCTGCAAGTTTAGAAACTGTGATCCAGGTGACATGGAAACATTTCAGACACCAGGGCCTACAAAGACCCTCATTTTTGCTGTGCTATTTTAGGAATGAATGTCTAAATACATGTGGTAAGGCTCAGTGATTTTCCGTGGGCCAGGTTGTTTGGCCAGGTGAGTCAATTTCCTGATCAAGCTGTGCATCCTTCTGTGTGCTATTTCACCTTTTACTCACCAAACAGGCGAAGGGATAGGCTAGGACTAAGAGGGAAAGGTCTGGAACACCATTTTCCAAAGGTGAGGAGGAGGGATACAACATCCAGAGAAAACCGGCCAGCTATACAAGTGTCATCGCTTTTGGTGGTGGGATGTGTTCTACCTGCTGCGTGCCGTGGTCTGCTTGCAGCAGAAAGGAGAAGGGTGACTGCTGGCTAACTCCTTGAGGGTATCTGCCTCTACCCAGTCAGTGGGGAGAATGTTTTCCATCTTCATTTTTGGCTTGTGCCTCTTCGAAGCAGGCTGTTCTTAGTTACTTAGGAAAGCGGAGGCAGCCCAGTAAGTGAAGTGTGTATGAACTGTAAGCCAGTAAATGCTTTCTTTCTGAAATCATCTTTTAATTATACAGTTGTGCAGTGAGTCATTTCACTTTCTTTCATATGTCTCAAAATTACCCAGTTAGTGGTTTGCATTTGACTTCCATAGTTGAGACTTGCAATTTCTCCATTTTTAGACCAGCCATTTTGACTCTCACAAGAGCAAGGTGAGCAAAAAGACAAGGAAGAGACAAAATAGATGCACACATTGAAGGACGACATCTGGTCTCTCCTAAGCGCGTGACTTTGGCAAAGGACTTTTCCTCTCCAGGACCTGCCTTTCCCGTCCCTTGAGATTATAACCCTCATTACTTACCTCATTCCCATTGAGAGGAGTCTTGATGCTGCAGGCTGCTGGAACCCAGCAGTCTTGGAGCTATCTAAGCTCATTTGCAATTTTAAGCTGTTAGTAAGCCATAAAAGAAACTTCCCCTTTCTCCACAGAGGCAAGGTGAGAAAGTTGTGGAGTTGGCTCCTGTCCCGGCTCTTTGTAGACCTAAGTGTTATATTTCATTATGAATGATGGGAGTAAATGCCATTTTGAAAACAGAAGCCTTCGATACTGGATCCAAGCTACCAACTCAACACAGCTTCCCCACGTTTGGTTGAGTCCATGCGATGCCGTGTGCTTTCAGTAGAACGGATCTACGATGCTTACATGGCCGCACTTCGTTTGCATTCTGTGCTTGCTCTCGTAAGGCATCGATCAATCTTCCAGGTACCTGAGAAATAGCTTGTGACGCTTAAGCTTAAAAACATTAACAATATTCCGTGGAAATCTTTTTTAAGTGTATCGAATTTATCTCTGTTGAACAGACTGTCTTGATTACAGTTCTTCTTCCCTCCATAACCAGCCATTTTTCTTGTAGTTGTAATTATTATAATGGGCAGGGAAAAGGCATGCCTTTTGCCATTTTTCTCACTGATAATCTGTCAGTTCGGTGTGTGCGTGTGTGTGCGTGTGTGCGTGTGCATGTGTAAAACTTCCCAGCTAGTTGCCTGTATTCAGGGAAGTTCAGATAAACAAGATGTTAGGATGGCATGCAAACTGAGTCACTCCAGTTTCCCTCTCACTGTCTGCTGCACCCTAAGGCAAAAATTTCTTTTTTTAAAAAAGAATAAAGTTAAAACATTGTAACAGTCATTTAAGGAATTCATTGTAGGGACCAGTAGTTGGTGTAATGGTTATGTTGCTGGACTCCCACGTAATTGACCACGGTTCGAGTCCTGGACCCGGCGGCTTAAACTCACACCAGGTGTGTGTGTGTATGTGCCCAAGATCCCCAGAGGAGAATGGAGGAGAAGGGATTGCGGCATGGCCATCCCCCCCTGGGGGAGTGATTTCTTGCTTTCTGTCTCTCTGTCTTTCTGGTGAGGGCATGCATCCTATAGCAAAAACTTCTCCAAAAAAAAAAAAAAGAAAAAGAAATTTATTGCAGTTTGCTAAGGGAGCTGGATCTCAATGGCAGACTGTGGTTTGAGTTGTGATCCTATCAGGGTGGAAAACACACCACGCATATATGTACAAGTGCCCAAAATCCTGACCAGAAAAGGAGTGGAGGAAAAGGATTGTGGTGTGACCACACCCCATTGGGAAGGGTTTTTTCCCCTCTTTCTCTCTCTGGTGCATGCCAGTGCACATGCCTTCTGGCAATATAAAATAAACAAACTTGTTGGAGTTTAGAAGAAGTAAATGTCTACATAATGTCTTAAGTTTCTTACCTGACATAAAAGGTTAAAATATATAAAATTGGCATAACTTAGAAACTTTCCATAAACATTATGCATAATTTATGGATGAGATTAACTTAAAATAATCAATTTTGTGTCTATGGAGTAAGACTTATCTACAGTTAAGATGGAAGCTGGACTGCAGTGCAGCAGTAAAATGCAATGCTCTGCAAGGCTGATCCAGTGGGAAGGTTCTATATTCCTATACAGAGACCTCACTGAGTAGGCCTGTTAACTCAGGGCTGATTGAGGCTGGGGGGAGATTGCAGTTTTGGGACGCTGTTGGGAAGACCATCTGTCTGTCTCTGTCTTTGTCTTTAAAATGTCAAGAGAAAGGGACCAACAGATGGTGTAGTGATTATCTCACTGGACTCCCATATGGCTGACTGCAGTTCAGGTCTCAGACCCAGCGGCTTAAAACTCAACAGGCATATGTGCGTGCATGCCTAAGATACTGAGAGGAGAATGGAGAAGGGTTTGTGGCATGGCCATCCCCCGACCCTCACCCCCTGGGGGATGGTTTCTTGCTTTCTGTCTATTTCTCCAGGGAGCACACAGCACACATGCCCTATAGCAAAAATCTCTCTCACTCAAAACAATCGAGAGTTTTTTTTTTTTTTTTTTTTTTTTTTTTTTTTTTTTGCTATAGGGAGCATGCACTCACTGGAGAGAGTCAGAAAGCAAGAACTCACCCCCCGAAGGGAGGGTGGCCATGCCACAATCTTTTTACCTCCATTTTCCTCTCGCCAGGTCTGGGACTTGAACTCCAATCGACTACATGGGAGTTCAGCGATGTGACCATTACACCATTTGCTGGTCCCAAGAGGAATAATATTTTATAATAAAGGCAAATCAGTATTAACTAGCCAAATTCTCTAAATATAAGAATAAATTTCATCTTTGCACCCAGAATGTATTTACTTATATTTTCTTTTGTTTAAATACTTATTTTTAAGTTATTTTTTAAAATCTCCACTACCAGCTATCATAACAGAAGAAATAATAAAGTCAGAAGTGCAAGCTTTCTGAGTAACCCCATGGAATAGTAGAAAGATCATAAAACAAGGAGTAAATAGGTCAAAGCTCTAGTCATTTATTATATAACCTGAAATGTTGCATGCTGCTTCTTTCAAGCTCAGTTTCCTTAAAACAATTTTTTTATAGCTTTTCCATAGGGTACATATGCTTACCAGAGAGAAACAGAGAGAGAAAGAGAGAGGGAAAGCGAGAAATCACTCTCCAGAGGGGATGGACTTGCTGCAATCCCTTCTCTTCCATTTTCCTCTTGGAATTTTGGGCATGTAAGTGCATGCATCTGGCATGATTTTTATGTACCCAGTTGGGGGACTCAAACCTTGGTCAGTCATGTGGAAGTCCAATGCCTTGATGACCACACCACCTGTAGTCTGTTTCCTTTTAAAAAGGGGGAGGATCAGAAAAAGTAACCTCTAATGTCCTTTCTTCCTTTAAAATTGGACAAATTGAGTTAATCACAACGATCTTTGTCCCAAACAGTCACTGATGAATTCCACATGAAATTAAAGCATAGATTTAGTCTGTGTTTTGAAAAAGGCATCATGTTGGGTATTGGTACAGAGGAAATAAAGGATGGACTGAAAGTATTGGCTGTCTTCACGACAGAAAGCTTGAAGTACCACTGAGGTCACCAGAGCAGTTGTTCCGGTGAACAAAATTTCCCCATTTTCAAGTAGAAAAGGTGTGTTATGGTTCTGTGTTAGCCCAATCATCCACACAAGTTTGCTGACTCTCTGAGAATTTTTTCTTCTTGTCTTTGTTTTGTTACACGGTACTGAATTCATCATCACTTCCTGACTCTATTATATTGGTTGTTTCTTGATTTCTAAGTATTTTCTGGCTAAGTTTAGAAGTATCAACTCTATTTACATCCTGTCTGTGACTTGAGTAGCAGAGGAAAGATGAAACATACTGAGATCCTTGGAGACTGAGTTTTCATAACTGTGAAGTATTATTGATAGATTATTCAGCTTCAAAGGAAATTTGATTGTTCTTGATTACTTTTTGCTATAGGGCACATGTGCTCACTGGAGAGAGAGAGAGAGAGAGAGAGAGAGAGAGAGAGAGAGAGAGAGAATAAGAGAGAAATTGAGAAATTCCCCTCTCTCCCCTCCAGGAGGGATGGCCACACTACAATCCCTTCTCTTCCATTCTCTTCTTGGAATTTTAGACACACACACATACATGCCTGGTGTGATTTTAAATTTTTTTATAGTGAAAAAGTGTGTATTTAGAATTAGCCATCTGGACTAGGTTTAGATAACTCCAATTTTGTCGGCAATATCCAAAGCATCATAATCGGGAGCCAGTCACACATATGCCTTCTCTCCATCAGGCCTGACTAGAGTGTTGACCTTGGCCACATCAATATCACAGAGCTTCTTCACAGCCTGTGTGATCTGGTGTTTGTTGGCCTTGACATCCACAATGAACACAGTGTGTTGTCTTCTATCTTTTTCATGGCATACTTGGTTGTCAGCGGGAACTTAAGGGTGCAGGATGAAAACCACACAGTTGGCCATGTTAGAGTCCAACGCCTTAGCCACCACGCCACCTGTTGGCTCTTGATTTTTGCATGTGTTATCAACCTTCTCGGAATGACTGATATGACATTTAAGTTTAACTGACTCTTAGAGTTCGGCCTTAGGGACTATTGGAAAAGAACATAGCTTGTTTAACTGAAATTTCTCTGTTATGATTTCCTATGTTAAAGCAAGGAAGTTTAAATTCATGGGTAGTTGTTGAGCTTAGAAGAAACAACATTTGAATCCAGGATACATGTGACTATGAATATCACGCTGCCAAAAAGGCCAGGAGCAGCATCCGTCACAGACTCTGAGTTGTGCAGGAACAAAACTGCCAGACTGAAAAAGAATTATTTAAAATATCAGTGTTTTCCATATTGGTTCGTCTTTGCCTTAAGGGAAAGAAGCGGATGCAAAGACATCTGGAAAGCTTTCATAAAGTGAGATTTTACTTATCTACCTCTGGGTAGAGAGTTTTAATTTCCAAACTCTAACTGTAGGGGGAATACATTTGCTCATCACTCTATGGAGTGTTGTAGGAGAGCGGGAGGGCATGACCTGTTACAGACAACAACCTGATGCGGCTGCATCTCCTCATGTCGAAATTAAAGATTTTTTAAACTAGAGAATGCAAGGGTACCTAAGAGACTTATTTGTATAGTAGTGGATATTAAACCTAAGCCCTTTAGTCCATTCTATAGGATGAATTGGAGAATATTTTTCTGTTTCTCCATCTGGATCTGTTTGCTCTGATAGATCATTGACTTGTCTTTAATACAAGGGAAGAATGTATGTATTTTTAAATACAAGGACTAGATAACAGTTTGCAGTGGGACTTGCAGTGAGGACACGCAGAGGGAGAATTATTTTATCTTTTTAATCCTTGATTCTTTTTCATATATGAAGATTTTGCTTCTGTGCTGATTTCAGAATTTATACCTGCTTTTTGTGTAAATCTTCTTTGATTAACGGTAGGAAGCTTCAGACTTTTTGTGACTAAATTACAATGAATTTATAGAGATTTCAGTGCTGAGAGCTATTGGACTAAAAGAGAGATTTCTAAAAACTGGTGTAAGAGGTAATAGCAGGAAGTGTGAGGCGGGAAGTCTCTGATGAGCAGACATGACTATCACTAAGCAGTCTCAAAAATAAGGAAGAAGCTTTAGTTGTTCAGTTCCATGCTTTGCATATGGTTCCTATTGTTCAGGGTAGGAGTCGCTGAAAATACTTTGGGAAAACTTAGAACTGAAAAAAACTTGAATATAAACTTTAGTACAACCGACCTGGAAATTATAGTCTATTCTGAACCATATTTTGGAAATATATTTCTGGAGCCAGTTTCCCACTTTCCAACCTAATACAAACTACGGTCATTCTACCTAGAATCATTGCTATTGGTCCTCTAATTACGCACAAAAAATAAAGTGGAGTTCAGCACTGCAAAACCTTTTAGCCTGTTTCTGAAATGGCTTGTTATTTAAGTAGAGTGCTAAACGTGTGGCCAGGATACACAGTGCCATGAAAGAGCGTTTGTTGGTTTGGCTTCACTGCTATTGATCAAATCCTCTAGTTTCTTCAGGAAACATTACCTCTTCTTTTTTATTCTTTTTTTCTTTTTTAATTAGTTATTGTGCATTTTGTTTGTAAAGGGGGAAGAAAAAGTTTATATGTATGTATGTATGTATATATTTTAAATACATATATTTATAAATATATATATATATATGTTTCTTTGCCAAGGGACCAATAGGTTAAAAGAAACATCATTATTTCAGAGGTTCTTGAGGTGCTGGCCAAAAGAAATCCTGAATTTATAAAATCCTTTCAGATCACGCCCATTATTCTACAAAAGGCTTGCACACATTATATCATTTTATTTAGTTTTTATTTCATATTTTATTTCATAAGTACTAAATACAAGTAACAACTATGATTCCTTAAGGATGTTATCTAAAACGTTTATTCATTTACTTTTTCATGAAAGAGAGAAAGAGAAACCAAAACTGATGTCCATCCTGTGATTGACCATCAGGCTTGGCCAGCCCAGACCATGGCCCTGTGTGCTCAGGGAGATCCCAGGATGTAAACCCAGGACATTTTCCTTCAGGACCAAGTTGCATAGTGCTACACAACCTCCCAGTCCCTCCTTTACCACGTGCGTGGACTGCAGTGCATTATAGTATGTGTTCCTTATGGAAGAACATTTCTAGATGGCCACTAGTATGATTTGTCATAATGTTTTCTTTTTCCTTTAATATGGAGCTAGCAATAACCACTTTAAAAATAGGTGGAGATACACAACACATATGTCTTCAGGCACACATGTTTTGGGAGATAATCCTCTCACAGATGACCATAGACTTAGTATGGATGGCAGCATAGCAAAAGATAGAAATAGTTATCTTTGAGAAGCAAAAAGGAAAAAGTATGTCTAACATCTAGGGACTCTTTCAATTTTCTCTTTAGAAGCAATGAGAAAAATGGAAGAAAGATGATCTGAAAGGAAAAATAGACATAAAGTCACTTATCTGGCCACTGTAGGTGTCTTTTGTTTCCAAATTCCTTAATTATAAAAAGAATTACCCAGGTTTTTTATAATCTGTCATAGGAATGAGAAAATGATTCACTCTTATTTTAATATGCATAAGATCATATACTTATTTTTCCCATCTTCAACTTAAACATAATTTTGACTCTAATACATAATTTTTGTTTCTTTATAAAAAGAAAACACATATATGTGAGATTCCTTGCTCTTCACTTTAACTGGCATTGTAGATTTTATTTTTAGTTATTATTTAGTCAAGATGAGTCAAGGTGTTAATGATATAAGTTTTAGTTTTCTGCCACTTGGAAATTTACAAATCACTTGTAGAAAGTGTTTCATAGTTATAGGTTAGATTATTTTGTGGTATGTCAAAATTCACTGAAATAAATTTTGAAAATTGTAGAGTCTTTATTATAAGTACTTTGAAATCAAACGAAGAATTTCAAAATTACATATATATATATAATTTTTAAAAATTATTTATTTGTTTATTTTTTCAAGATTTTTGCTGTCAGGCATGTGTGCATGCTGAAGAGACAGAGTGAAACAGAGAGACAGAAAATGAGAAATCACCCCGAGTGGATGGCCACGCCGCAATCCCTTCTCCATTCTCCTTTTGGGATCTTGGGCACTCATGCACACATGCCCAGCAGGACTTTAAGCTACCGGGTCTGGTGCTTGAATATCAGCTGACTATGTGGGAATCCAGTGACATAGCCATTATACCATCTGCTGGTGGCCCTAGCATTTTTTTTTTTGCTGAACCCTCAAAATGTTTTATAGACAACAAGATGTTGTGACAATAGCAGAGGTGACAGAGGATAGCATAAATCTAATCATTTGAAGGAGATAGTCTGATCAACTCTAGGTAGCTCTATTTTTTTGTTAAATTACTATTTCCTTTGCCATAATTTTGCACATTATGTTTATTTAGTTTGCAAGGAGGACACTAATTATAACATATCTCAGTTAGACTATGCATGTTTATGAAGCTATATAACACTTGATTTCAAAGAGGATCAATCTCTTAAAAAATGTCTCTCTGCAGCTATTAGTTTATTCCACTAGGGGTCAGTCTACATGAACAGATGTCCATATATATCACTGAGGTGTCCTATGTTTGAGCAGTATTATTATTTCACTTTATGCAATGTTTTTATATCTTGGAATAGAAGAATATCCTTGGACATCTAGATGGTAATATTCAGCTTCTTGCATCTTGAATTTTCTAGCTGCACTCTTGACAGGGCACTTCTCTAAGGATTTCGGTGTATAGCTTAGCTGTTCTTTTCCCTCAGTTGCATCATTTCTCTTCTGTCTGATGTCAGTTCAGTACCCTCACATAATTTTATATACAGGAACAAGAGAATGGTTGACAACAACAGAATCATAGATCGAGGTGTCCCAAACCCTTTACAAATAGACTGAAGATGACAATTGCTCATGGAATGATTGGATTTGGGAAGTGTCTGACAAGTGGAGTATAGTTGAGGGTGACATTATAACTGTGACACTTATCTAACTGCCAGTTTTTGTTATTTTCTTTCATGCTTCTTCTGGCTCCTGGAAGACATTGAAGTCTGTTTCTCCACTGTACCATAAATTCTTTGGTGCAGGCACTTTATCTTACCCCTCTTTATTTTTCCAGTTCTTAGTGCAATGTTGGGGATATAGTTGGCACTGATCATGTTTCTTTTGAACTTAATGAAACTGAACTCAGTAAATGCTAACTAATACGCTGGAATGACCTACTACACTGCTTCTTTAATTGTTAGAGAAATGTTACACCTGTGGAAGTACCATGTACCATAGGGCTAAAAATACCATCCACTGTACTTTTTCCTTATGAAGAAAGAGCAAGGATGCATATTGTTCATCAGTAATCAGGATTCTTTGGAACTCTTATTAAGATAAAGGTTGTCCTGCATTTATAAAAACTTCTTATTCTTTCTGGCAAAATTCAGAGACAATACACTTAATCTTTTCCTAGGGAGGGCATTGTCCTTAGTTTCAAACAATAAATTGTTTTCTGAATAAAGATCTTTTTCTATTTGTCCTGCATCATGTTAAGTTTAAGCTCTCCTTGGTCATATTAGCACATGAGTGTAAAATGACACAATCCAGCTTTAGGACTTGGCAAGGAGCTTGTTCATTTAGCTCCCATCATTGTGCTACGCAGAAATACTTGGCATGTTTCAGGATGAACATCAGAATTTGTTAAGAAGGTGATGGCCTTAGTTATTATGCTAACTTAAATATACTACAAATAGAAATTACTACATAAAAATATACTGTACTAAATTACATAGTATATCCTACGGAGATAAAAAATGAGGTTCAGTTTGTGACCACTGGGAGTCACTGTGTAGCTGTCACACTCAGGAGGCCCCCACACCATCCACGCCGGCTTGTTGGGCCACGGGAAAGATAACATGCTCATCTCTTTCTCCCAACTACTGGCACTTATCCATTGGCCAACTGGCAGTTATTAAGTGCCCATGGAGAGCTGGGTGCTGTGTTAAATTAGGAAGCACAGTGAAAACAAGCTGCCTGTGTAGTAGCCGCACCCCATCTCCTCCCCAGCCTAGCTCTTTAAACTTCTTTCATGATTTATCAGGTTCAACATGCTGATACATTTATTCATCAAAATTTGTCTTTTCTGCTAGACATCCTGAAGAGCGATGTCTACATTTTCATCTTGTAATTGTTTATCACATTGGCTGGGATGTAGCAGATTCTTAATACATGTCTATAGAGTGACTGGACGATCTGCCAGGATTTCCTCTTGCTCTTTTGATTTCATTGCTGTTTTTTTTTTTTCCCCCTGGATTATATACTGCTATCTAGTTGCTGGCACCTATCCTGCATCATTTCCTGCTTATTATGTTTTATATTTAGTTATAATAAACTGGTTATAGATGAACCATTTTTTTAAACATCAATTATTCATCCTACTTTGTTCCACTATGATATTTTAGAGATCTTGTGTTTATCAAATCAAAAATAAGCAACGCAAAGGTAGCTTTGTGGCACAGAGCTAATGTGCTGCTCGGCAGAAGTCAGATCTACGTGGCAACCATGGTTCAAATCCCTGGCCTGCTCAGTCTGAAACATGATGGGCACATGGGGTTGTCCAAGACCTGAGGAGCTGGAGGAAGGGAATCATAGCATGACCAGACCCTGTGGAGGGTGCTATCTCTCTTACTCTTTCTCTCATTATCTCTCTCTCTCTTTTATATGTCTGCACACATATTCTATCATGAATAAAAAGCAAAAAAAGTGACATCAGTTACAAGTGACAGTATTAACGGTCTTACTTTTTTTTTTGAGAGATTTTCACTATAGGGCATGTGCGCTCGCCAGACAGACAGAGAGAGACATAGAGTCAGAAAGCGAGAAATCACTCCCCAGGGGGATGGTCACGCCGCAATCCCTTCACTTCCATTCTCCTCTCGGGATCTTGGGCATGCATGCACACGCACCCAGCGTGTTTTAAGCCACCGGGTTCGGGACGCAAACCGCGGTCGACTCCATGGGAGTCCAGCGACATAGACATTACGCTAACTGCTGGTTCCCAACGGTCTTACTTTTGTAGGTAGTACTAGAACTGAAAAATGCATACAAAAAGGTGAGTAGTCTTTGAAAATAGCATTAGCTACTGAAGAGAATAAGTTCTTAACAAGGACTTCTACATTTTAGTTTCATATCTTTCTCAAATGAATTATTTCAATAGAAAGCATTATGTTATTTTTCACTACTACCCTTTCTCCATTTATAAAACCCATCTAACATCTATTAAATGCCAGTAAGGACCAGGTTATGTAGTAGGTGATGAGGGAAATACTCATGAATTTAGCAGAGTATGATGCCATAAGAGGTTGACTGTATAGTTGTGGAAGACAGAAATATGTGATGTAAATTACACTTGGAAGACAGCATTTAAGAGCCAATCAAGTGCAAGAGATCATAGAAAGTTAGACTTGTGATTCCATTTAGATTAGAGCTGTCATGACTGCCTTAAAAAAAAGTGGATTTTGCCATTGACTTTGAAATATCAAGAGTAGTGAATCACTGTGAGGAGAACCTTAAATATATTTCTAAACATGAGCTTTGGGACATAACAGATTACACTTCAACTTGACTTTTGACGGTCACTTCTCATTTTATATATGTTACTCTTCTTGCTAGAAAAACTGGCTGTTTTCTGTAGGTACTCTGGAGTTACCACAACTAGTAAATTTTCTCCTGACACTTGTCTTTACTAATAATGTAAGTCTAAACATTGTCAGGAGTCTCAACTTTCTTGCAGAAGGATTGGCATTTCACCCAGAGTCTCTGCTTTTTTCAGGTGGCAACGGCTATAACTCACAAGGCCTGAAGGTGTCTGGAATGTTTAGTCATCTGAATATTTAGTTTTATTCTAGAGTTTAAGTTTTCCTTTTATCTTCTAATTAAAAAAAATATTCTCCAGGATAACATTCTGCCAAACTAGAAGCCACAGAAGCTAAGCTTGTGAAATAAAACATTGAGATGCCAGAGGATAAATTGATGACAGGAAAAGTGGCTTGTTGAATTAATTAAGTTAAATTTATATCTTTGAATATTGTAATCACTAGATATGTAGAAATGTGCACTTAAGTTACAAGTATAATTCTATTTTTTTTTCCGATTCACTCTTTTTTTTTCTTCTCTCCCCCATGCTACGTTTAAGGACTGCTAATTCAGGGAAACAACCCTTTATTCCCATCATGAGAATAAACCTTTATTCCCAAACTGGATAAAGACTTCTGTTCCTGTTAATGCCAGTAGATTTTTGGCCCCATTTAGAGAAATGGATCTTTATTTTCATGACTGTTGTAGAATGAGGAGGCTGGAGTCTCACAGGTAATAAAGACCAGACAAGCTGATTAAATGAAGAAAACCATAAAGAAAACAATTGATTTCTGTTAATGATTTTTTAGCTTGTCCAAAACAGTCTCCATAATTAATTTTCATCCCATGGGAGTAATGTTGAAGAAACTTGTAACTTAGAAATTGTGTGCGTGTGCGTGGGTGTCTGATTTTAAGGTATGAATTTTACTTTATAGGATTGCCTCATATTTCCTAGACTGTTGCTTAGCTATTAAGCATAGTGTCCAGGCTAGAAAAGAAGATCAGCCCCAATTTTAACACTACCAACTGGAGGAGGTGAAGAAGGTGGCTGGTGCAAAAGCATCTCACTTCTTGTTCTAAGGACTGGTGAGAGATTGTCATCCTTGTGTACTTCAGGCTTGCTGTGCAATTAGGAAAAACGCTCAGCAGACATATACTACCTAACTCAAGCAAATGTCTATATTTTTAAACTATATTTATTTTTGGAAAAATACTATGCAGGAGTAAATTTATTCTAGTTAGTAGATTCTAAATAATTCATGCAAATTGATTTTTAAAAATTAGTTATCATGTACTTGTATCCCAGATAATTTCCTGTTACAAAAAAAGATAGCTTTTTTTCAGTAATTAAACATTTTAACATTGCAAATGACCTTTCTACATAAAAAATGTAAACTATTTACAGTATGCTGGAATTTTTGGTACATCAGGCTCTTTTGAAATTGGTCAGATATGCTGCTTCCTTCTATTTGGGATTAATAAAAGAGGCATCAGGCCAACATATGGCATAGAGGCTAAGGTGGCTGGATCCCATGTGGCTGACTGTGTGGTTTGAATCTCAGACCTGGTGGCTTGAGAAACCACACCTGGTAAATGATCATTTGTGCCCAAAATCCCAGGAAGAGTAAGGGGCACTTGCCCCCATAAAACAATAGAATGGATTTTAAGCTATTTAAATGATCAAAATTAAACATTTTGGCATTGTAATGCTGGAGGTTTTTTTTTTGTTTGTTTTTTTGTTTTTTTTTTACACTCAGTATTTTTGAGAGTTTTTACTTAAAGTTTCGTATGGCATGAGACTGAGACTCTTAAAATATAACTTTAAAACACCACATTAAAAAAATCACATAGACAAGTGGGATAAATTTGTGAAGTTATTGGAGTAAATTTTTAAAAGAAACGGTAAAAACACTCAAGGTATTTAACTTCTACTCACTTATTAAAATTAGATTACAATTTATATTTATATTTTTAATGTAATTCTGACCACACATCTATCTCTTATGAAGGTGCTGGATTTGTTAAACAGTAAATCTTGGTATGTAAGAAAAAAATTGAATAAAGAAAACAGTGTAAATATGAAATCAGTTCATTCATATCTTTCCATTTGGTCTGGAAGCAGGAGAAGAATAATTTTACATATACATGGTCAATTGTTTCCAAATATTTATTTCTACTTTTTTTTTTTTTTGGTAGGTTTTTGCTATAGGGCATGTGCACTTGCCAGAAAGACAGAGACAGAGAGACAAAAAGTGAGAAATCACCCCTTCTGAGAAATCATGTGTGGTTTGAATCTCAGACCTGGTGGCTTGAGAAACCACACCTGGTAAATGATCATTTGTGCCCAAAATCCCAGGAAGAGTAAGGGGCACTTGCCCCCATAAAACAATAGAATGGATTTTAAGCTATTTAAATGATCAAAATTAAACATTTTGGCATTGTAATGCTGGAGGTTTTTTTTTTGTTTGTTTTTTTGTTTTTTTTTTACACTCAGTATTTTTGAGAGTTTTTACTTAAAGTTTCGTATGGCATGAGACTGAGACTCTTAAAATATAACTTTAAAACACCACATTAAAAAAATCACATAGACAAGTGGGATAAATTTGTGAAGTTATTGGAGTAAATTTTTAAAAGAAACGGTAAAAACACTCAAGGTATTTAACTTCTACTCACTTATTAAAATTAGATTACAATTTATATTTATATTTTTAATGTAATTCTGACCACACATCTATCTCTTATGAAGGTGCTGGATTTGTTAAACAGTAAATCTTGGTATGTAAGAAAAAAATTGAATAAAGAAAACAGTGTAAATATGAAATCAGTTCATTCATATCTTTCCATTTGGTCTGGAAGCAGGAGAAGAATAATTTTACATATACATGGTCAATTGTTTCCAAATATTTATTTCTACTTTTTTTTTTTTTTGGTAGGTTTTTGCTATAGGGCATGTGCACTTGCCAGAAAGACAGAGACAGAGAGACAAAAAGTGAGAAATCACCCCTTCTGAGAAATCACCTTCCAGGGGGTATGGTCACACTGCAATCTCTTCTCCTTCACTCTCCTCTTGGGATCTTGGGCACACATGCACACATGCCCAGTGTGAGTTTAAGCCACTGGGTCTGAGACTCGAACTGTGGTCGACTACATGGGAGTCCAGCAACATAGCCATTATACTAACTGTTGGTCCCCAAATATTCCTTTAATACACAGAGAATGATAACTTTTAGATTATAGCCATTTGAGCACATAAATAAATTTATTTAAAAATATTTTTTTTCGTGAGGTCAGGTGGGCATGCAGTGGTAAATGCAAATGCACCCACATAGGAAAATTCCTGTGTCTTTACTCCCTGAGTAAGCTGGGCACATGTATACACATGATCCAAGCTGGCTTTGACTAGGAGTGAATCATGGCATGGAGACTCTCCTGGGGTGCCTGTCTCTCCCCATGCCTACACCTTTGTCTCTCTTGAAGAAGGACTAAATAAACTTAAATACACACACACACACACACACACACACAAAACAGTGGTTTTTGTTTGTGTGCTTGTTTAGAGTAAGAAAAAAACCAGAATGAGACTGTTTTAGAAAAGGAAACAAAGAAATAGGGACAAAGAAATAGTTAGAAGTCGCCTTGGTACATCTAGTACCAAGTACATCTCCTCCAATGTAGGGACATGGCCATAGAGGTAAGAACATGTTTGTCAACTTTCTTCTTTTGTTCTGGAAAGCATTTTCAATATGCATAAAGTGGAGTGTGTAGCAGAGAACTCTGTGTTCACTTTGGCAATCACTAGCTGTATGCGTTTATGGAACACATTTGAAAGGAATATTTTGGATATAATGAGTTAAATAAAAATAGTTTAAAAAATGGATTTCACTTATTTCATTTTACATTTTCAAGTGTGGCTACTAGAAGTTTTGAAATTGCACCCGTAACTCACATTATGTTTCTCTGGACACTGCTGGCATAGGACCCCCACTTACCTAGACTCACATCAGCAGTCATCAACTCAAGGTGTGTCTTGTTTCGTTTATACCCCATGCGCTGTAGAATGCCTACAATCATACAGATAATTGGTCTCAGATTTGGCAGGAGCACCTGCGAGCTGGCCATTGCTCTGCCCACTACTATACTTTTAAATTGAAGTCTTTTTTTTTTTTTTTTTGGTATGTGCCAGTTTTACTATCTCCTAATAATTCAATATTATATTTCTGAATTTTACTGGTTTTGACAGGTTTATGATGCATTTATGTATTTCCTTTACAGACAATTATTTTAATTTAATTGACAAAGATTCATGCATTAAATTCCCCATTTACTTTGCTACTTACAGTGGACTCATTTGTAAACTATTGCTTATTCTTATAAAGTCCTAATCAGTTAAGAATACAAAGGAGTTAGTGTCATTTGTATTTACTTACAGTTTTCACTCAAGGTTTCATTATTTTCTTAAATACCATGTTAAAAAAGCATAATTGTCCAGTAACTAATAAACATATCCATGCAGTATTTTCCATGTAAAAAGCTCTGTCACACACACACACACACACACACACACACACACACACCCCTTCCATTATTTGGGAGTTAGTAATCTTTGGGTGGAAAGAGAATGGAGGAAGTACAAGTTTGTTTGTAGACAAACTGGACCTGACGTATTGGGAAGAAACCAAAATAGAAATGTCTAGAGATTAATTAATAGGAGCTGAGCTCTTGGAGAAAACATTTTCTTCTTTTATTATTATTTTTAAAATGATTTTTAATTGCCAGAGGGCATCTGCATGTGCCAGAGGGAGAGTGAGCAAGAGAGAGACGGAAAGCGTTCCCCGATATGGCTGTTTATGTCGCCACTCTTCCTCTTCAGTTTCTCCATCCCATCAGGATCCTGGTGCACACAGTGTGACTTTTCAAACTGCTGTGCCGGGATGTGAACTGTGGTTGGCCATGGAGGACCAGCTCCTTGTACACAGGATTTAGCTACTGCACTATGGGGTCAGCCCAGGAAAAGACATTTTCTATCTTGACTCTCTTCAGTGATGATTTCTTGAATCAGATAGAACATTAAAAAGGAAAAATTTTTATTATAGCATATGATATTTCAGGGAATACTTACAATGAAATTTATGCATTTATTTTAATTTACTTGTTATATTTATTTCAATGCAAATATAATTGTGTATTTTGGGTGGATAGAAATCATTAACAGAGTCTAATTTATTAACTTAGCATCCATATTTCCATATTGAAAATGAAAAGTGTTCTTTCACTCAAAATCTAAGAGTTCTGAATTTTTTTTGGTCTGAGGTTGTAATGTAGAGAAAGTATTCGATGTTTTGCTAATACTTCTAGTATGCGCTGTTTACTTCGGAGCTGATTTTGGTGGGAGTGCTCATACACATACTTTGAGGTCTTCTGTGTGCCCTGTAGATCCACATCTGCCTTCTTTGGACCTGGGAAACTGACAGGATCTGTCACTTGCTGTCTTGCTGGCCACATCAGCAGAAAGTGGCAAGGAGGAAGTGAATTTGGGGCTTATTCTCTGTTTCCTTCCTGTAGGGTTTCTGGGATTGGCTAGTATCTAGCCAGCCCTTCTTCCCTCCTCCCCAGGGAATTTTGCTACAGGGTACATGAGCTTGACAGACAGACAGAGAGACAGAAAGAAAGAAATTACCCCTTAGGGGGGATGACCAAGCCATAATCCCTCTCATCCATTCTCCTTTTGGGATTTCGGGCATGCATACACACATGCCCAGCATGAATTTTAAGTTGCCAGGTCTAGGACTTGAAATGCAGTTGACTATGTGGAAATCCAACAACATAACACTTGCACCATCTGCTGTTCCCTAGCCAGCCCTTCTGTCTCTGGCTTTTGGTCACCAGGCACTCTTCTGCAGACCTAAATCTACTAAATCTGTCCCCCTTAAAAGGCCAGAGTACT
This sequence comes from Tupaia belangeri chinensis, assembly GCF_000334495.1. NCBI lineage: Eukaryota > Metazoa > Chordata > Mammalia > Scandentia > Tupaiidae > Tupaia > Tupaia belangeri. The sequence goes on along the minus strand of NW_006159439.1, from coordinate 1,957,274 downwards.
GTCTTATCCCTACTGGGTTTTCCACCCCTCCCCTACATTTGTAACATCCTTTCATTAAACTCTCTTCAGCCTATCCTAATTTGAATGTGCCATTTATTTCCTGTAGGATCCTGAAAGTGTAAGACAATTTCCAAATGTGACTCTTCATGTTAGAAATTTAGTTTGACCCTGGAGTTCCTCAGGGACCTTGTCCAAAACTTTCTATTTCAAAAAAAATGTGGCATGTTGCTGAAAATCCTGGGATGCTGAGCAAAAGCTACAGAATAAGGATTTTCTCACATTCTTTCCTACCTACACAATAAAATAAAAAATGATTTTATTCACGAGAATGAAATGTAAAAGTGACAGTGTCAAGTGAAATATACTTGACAACTAAACAAATGTTCAGGGTATACCTGCTATTTAAGAAAGAAATGAGGTGGCAGCTGCAGCCCTAAAGTCCCTACGTTTGGATACGACTTGAAATTGACGCCACAGACGTGTTTGGCCGCATGTCGCCAGCAACACACTAAGTCCCAGTGCACTTAAGAGCTTCGGATTTTTAATAAGCATTTTCTTCAAAGCAGTGGCTTGATTTGCTCCGTGATTTTTGTCAAGTGTATATCATATCAAAGGATAAGTGTTTGCCAAAGCCTTTCTTCAGCCACAAAAAGGAAGGTTTTATTTGAAGAGAGTCAAGATGAAAGGAATGACTGGATTTCCTGTTACTCTTTTGTTGTTGTTTGTATCCCTCAAATATCTTAATCAACATGAAAGGACTTGTGGCGCTGTGAGAGTAGAGCAATTTGAGAAAGCCATTTAGAGGCCGCCAAGTAGACTTGAGACTAATAAAGTTGTATTTGTCTGTGGTGTCAAAGACCAGATTTATAGGAGATGATTAATAAGTGCCAAAATGCCAGGCCTAGAGCGACGATCAGATTATTTCCAAAATGGATTTCTCCACAGTCGACTTTTGATATGCATTAGGTACCTTTAAAGAAACAGCAAGATTTTCAAGGCTGATTTTGGCCCAATGACCATCTAGCATTTACACATGATTATGATATAAATTATATAAAGTCTCTCTCTCTCATATATATAAAGATGTGTGTGTGTGTGTGTGTGTGTGTGTATCCCACATAATTAAGAAAAATAATTCCAAATTGAGAAATACGTTCTTTTATTAGTGATCTGTTTTTTACAATATAAAATTGATCTTCTTTTCTTAGAATTACTTTACTTTAACTTTATTTATTACTATTAATATTACTATTTTCCAATTTTACCAGAGAGAGAGCGAGGGAAACTGCCAAAGGAAGCCACCAGGTCTGGGACTTGAACCATGGCTGGCCCTATGGGAGTCCAGCACCCGTCACCACCATGCCATCTTCTGGCCCCTAAAATCACCCTTCTTAATTTATTGCTGTGTATTGTTTTTGTGAAGTTTTGTGATATCTCTCTGGATAAGTAAAATAAGCCTCCACTACATGTTAAAGGAATGAATAATTGTGTAGTTCAAGGATATGTGTTTCCTTATTTATTTATTTATTCCCCAAGTGAGGGACAGAGACAGAGAGAGAGAGAGAGACAGACAGACCCCCAACAGGATCTTGATGCCACCATCTACCCTAGGAGACTGGCACATGCATGCCTAGTGTACTCAGGGTCAGCCTCAGAGAGCATCTCATTACTGCTGTGCCACCATCAGCTCCTGTTATATTATTTCTAAAGGATTGCAAATTGTGACTGTTGGGTTAGCAGGTGGCATGTTAATTAAGGCACAGATCCCAAGTGACCCACAGTGCAGCTTGAGTCCTGAACCTGTCAGATTGAAAAACAGGTCACTGTATATGTAGTCCCCCAAATCCTAAAATAATGGAAGAGAAGGGATTTTGGCATGGCCATACCTTCTGTGTGTGTGGGGGGGTGATTTCTTACTTTCTGTCTCACTGTCTCTGTCTCTCTTTAGTGAGCATACCTGCCTTATGACAAAAATATATATAAAAAGTTCTTATGGTTATGAATGATGCTTATCCCCTGAAAAAAGACCAGCCGAAAACACCCTAAAACAAAAAGAAAACATGTATTATTACCATTGTGTTTATTATAGTTATTCTCAGTAAGAAAATTGATGATACAAGATATTCTTATTCAAATGAAGTCTCAACTTTCTTATCATTGGTGCTTAAGGCAAGAGAGAAGTGTGGCACCTGCATGATCTTCTAGAAGTTAAACACTGCAGCTCTTTAGGGGGAGCCTCTTCTAATATATGCATCCACTGTTCAATACACGGTCTGTCATTGACTGAAATGTCATTATGTGGCCCATAATTGTATTGCTGTGTCACATGGAGCTATTTTTAACTTATTTAAATGGTATGAGAATAGATCTTATTCTTGTGTTTACCATATTCTCTCTTAAATATTTTCTTATTCCTTTTCCCAGGTTATGGGTAATGTGGTTCATTGCTTCTAGCAATGCTCGGTAGACCGGAGTGTGCATTCACATGTGTTACCTACCCAGGTGTTCCGTGGTGCCACCGTGAAGTCAGTAGTTTTCTTTCCCACATGCAAAGCTACATGATCTCGAAAGACCTATGTGAGGATCTCTGTGGCCTATACATAATGAACATAGTTGCTGAGTTATAGGTTATTCATAGCTTTAATTTAAGTAAGTATTACCACTTTGTTTTTTGAATGTCTAGGCTATCTTCCTACCTGTGGTCCCTGAGGGTTCTTAAATTCCCACCATCTAGCTTTTAATAGTTTCTAATTTTGGTCACCATGGGCATAAAATAACATACATTGTTTTAATATGCATCTTTCTGATTTCCAGTAATTTTGAGTGTCTCTCTATATGCTCATTGACTTTTAAGGATACTTCCTCTATGAAGTGACGAACTGTATACCTTGGCCAGTTTTTAACTGGGCTTCATGTTTTCTCCTTTGTGATTTTCTCCGTATGGTCTAGTACTAGAACTTTGATAGTTTTAGACGACAAAAACTTCTGATCTTCCATTTTTCTCTGACCTTTGTTTTATAAGGAACTTCCTTCTACAAAATTCTAAGTCTAATGTATAAAAATAGTTGGGTTTTGTGTGTGTGTGTGTGTGTGTGTGTGTGTGTGTGTGTGTTTGTGTGTGTACTATTTGGGGGTTTAAGAGCTAATTCCCTAATTCTGTCTCCCTAAGTTATTCTTCCATAATATCTATTATTGACTTTATGGTTTTATATTACACTTGAATCTTTAGTATGTTTGGAGTGGACATTTACATTGAAGTGGATGGTGATCCAGTTTTATTTTTGGCTGTACAGGGCCAGTTCCCAGTTCATTTATTAAACAATCTACCATTTTCTCATTGGTTGTGATTCCATCTTTATTAAATATTTCTATCCATGAGTCTGTATCTGAGATCTATATTTTATTCCATTGGACAGTTGGACAGTGTCTTTCTTTTCTTTTCTTCTTTCTTCCTTTCTTTTTTTTTTTTCTTTTCTTTTTTCTGGTCATAGGGTGTGTGTGCCTGCTGGAGATAGACAACAGAGAAAGATAGGAGAGAAAGTGAGAAATCATCCCCTGGGGAAATGGCCATGCCACAATCCTTTCTCTTCCATTCTCCTCCTGGGATTTCGGGCATATATGCACATGTGCCTAGTATGATTTTCAAGCTGCTGGTTTGGGACTTGAACAGTGGAGTTGGTCATGTGGGAGTCCAGCATCTCAGTCACCATGCCACCAGCTGGGTCATGGACATTGTTTATTTTTATATGAATAATAACATATTGCTCTGTAGTATTTGTTTATACTCATATAGTACAACAAATATTGGTATATCAAACTTTCCTTTTTTCTCTTCTTTTATTATTTGGAATTTCTTATTTGTAGGCATTATTTTTCTGCATAAATTTTAGAGTAAACAATTCACATTTCTCAAAAATCTCTACTAGGTTAGTATTGTACTGAATTTATAAATTAATTTAGAGAATATCATTCATATCTTTTATTCAACTCATCCATGCCACCATTCAAATTTTAACTTTTTCTCTTTAGAATCTTGAATATTTGGGGGACCAGCAGGTAGCATTATGGTGGTGCTGGGCACTCTCACATGACCAACCATGGTTTGCGTCCTAGACTGGTGGCTTGCTTTTTCACTTTCTCTCTCTCTCTCTCTCTCTCTATCCCCTTCTTTGTCTCTCTCTGTGTCTTTCTCTTTCTGATCAAATTAAAATAAATGAATGAATAAATAAAATAAAAAATAATTATTTAGAAATGATTCTTAAATATTTGTATTTAAATCATTTCTAGAAATTTATAATGTAGAAGTATTCTCATTATTTTATTTTCTATTGCTATTTTTAAAATAATTATTTATCTAATTCCATTTGTTATTATTATTATTTTAATTTAAACAGGCAGAGACAGAGAGAGAGAAAGGGAAAGTGAGAGAGCAAGCTGCCAGGTTCAGTATTCAAACCATGGTCAGCCTTTAACCACCATGCCATCTGTTGGCTTCCTAACTGTTATTTTTTAACTTTGTAAATTTTGTTTATTTTATATATATATATATATTTATTATTTACATTTAGTCACTATACATCTTTGCAGTGTACAACATGGTTTTTCTCAGCATGAATACAGTGCGTATCAGTCACAACAAAGACATTACTATGTATATTATTATCAGCAAATAACTTTTCATTTTTGCGTCAGCTGTTTGTTTTTTCCCCTGTTCCCCCCTACCCTTACTGCCCATCCTCTTTACTCGTCCCTTACTGTCTTTGGTATCTGCACTTGCCATCCCTGCTGTTATAGCTTCCAATCTTTCAATTTCTGCTCTAGAGTGCAGACATTTGGTATATATTGAGCAGGGACATACAAAGTCTGTCTTTCATAGTCTGGCTTGCTTCACTTAGTATTAAATCTTCCATATTGATTCACTTTATATTATATGTCAGGGTCTCATTGTTTTTTTTTTTTTATGGCTGAGTAGTATTTATAGAGTACATATGCCATATTTTTTCCTTTTCCTTTTTTTTGAGATTTTTTTTTTTTTTTTTTTGCTTTAGGGAGAGTTTTTTGCTTGAGGGGGTTTCGATGATGTGCCCTTTTCTGGGAGGGCTTGCCCTTAGGAAGGCTCATGGACTTTGGCATCCAGGAGCTCAGTGACCTTAATGACCCTTTATTTTCCTGACAAACTAGCAAAGTTCCAAAGTTTCAGTGCTGTTCTAGGAGTTGTTGAAATTAGGGAGGTCTTCCCTCTCTAGGAAGCAATGTGCCTTGATTTTTTTTTTCTTTATTATAGTGAGAGTATTTTAGCACACCCAGAGGTGAAAACCATCACAGTTTCACTCTCTTGGTATGTTCTAATTGTTTTGTTGAGCAATAGCCACACAGCCTGCTCTGCTGCCACCTCTGTCCATCCTTCCTTTCATGTCTGAACCATCTTGAGCTCCCAGGGAATGCTTGCTGCTAGGAATGAGTGCAGAGAGGCTCTGCCCATGACCTTGAGTTGAGCTCTTGAGAGTATAAAGAGAAAACTATTCCCGCCAAGTAAATTTGTTACTAAACTATTAAGCAGGCATTGCGCATAATAAATTGTGTGTGTGTGTGTGTGTGTGTGTGTGTGTGTGTGTGTTTGTGTGTGTACTATTTGGGGGTTTAAGAGCTAATTCCCTAATTCTGTCTCCCTAAGTTATTCTTCCATAATATCTATTATTGACTTTATGGTTTTATATTACACTTGAATCTTTAGTATGTTTGGAGTGGACATTTACATTGAAGTGGATGGGGATCCTGTTTTATTTTTGGCTGTACAGGGGCAGTTCCCAAACAATCTACCATTTTCTCATTGGTTGTGATTCCATCTTTATTAAATATTTCTATCCATGAGTCTGTATCTGAGATCTATATTTTATTCCATTGGACAGTTGGACAGTGTCTTTCTTTTCTTTTCTTCTTTCTTCCTTTCTTTTTTTTTTTTCTTTTCTTTTTTCTGGTCATAGGGTGTGTGTGCCTGCTGGAGATAGACAACAGAGAAAGATAGGAGAGAAAGTGAGAAATCATCCCCTGGGGAAATGGCCATGCCACAATCCTTTCTCTTCCATTCTCCTCCTGGGATTTCGGGCATATATGCACATGTGCCTAGTATGATTTTCAAGCTGCTGGTTTGGGACTTGAACAGTGGAGTTGGTCATGTGGGAGTCCAGCATCTCAGTCACCATGCCACCAGCTGGGTCATGGACATTGTTTATTTTTATATGAATAATAACATATTGCTCTGTAGTATTTGTTTATACTCATATAGTACAACAAATATTGGTATATCAAACTTTCCTTTTTTCTCTTCTTTTATTATTTGGAATTTCTTATTTGTAGGCATTATTTTTCTGCATAAATTTTAGAGTAAACAATTCACATTTCTCAAAAATCTCTACTAGGTTAGTATTGTACTGAATTTATAAATTAATTTAGAGAATATCATTCATATCTTTTATTCAACTCATCCATGCCACCATTCAAATTTTAACTTTTTCTCTTTAGAATCTTGAATATTTGGGGGACCAGCAGGTAGCATTATGGTGGTGCTGGGCACTCTCACATGACCAACCATGGTTTGCGTCCTAGACTGGTGGCTTGCTTTTTCACTTTCTCTCTCTCTCTCTCTCTCTCTATCCCCTTCTTTGTCTCTCTCTGTGTCTTTCTCTTTCTGATCAAATTAAAATAAATGAATGAATAAATAAAATAAAAAATAATTATTTAGAAATGATTCTTAAATATTTGTATTTAAATCATTTCTAGAAATTTATAATGTAAAAGTATTCTCATTATTTTATTTTCTATTGCTATTTTTAAAATAATTATTTATCTAATTCCATTTGTTATTATTATTATTTAGAGAGAGAAAGAGAGAAAGGGAAAGGGAGAGAGCAAGCTGCCAGGTTCAGTATTCAAACCATGGTCAGCCTTTAACCACCATGCCATCTGTTGGCTTCCTAACTGTTATTTTTTAACTTTGTAAATTTTGTTTATTTTATATATATATATATATTTATTATTTACATTTAGTCACTATACATCTTTGCAGTGTACAACATGGTTTTTCTCAGCATGAATACAGTGCGTATCAGTCACAACAAAGACATTACTATGTATATTATTATCAGCAAATAACTTTTCATTTTTGCGTCAGCTGTTTGTTTTTTCCCCTGTTCCCCCCTACCCTTACTGCCCATCCTCTTTACTCGTCCCTTACTGTCTTTGGTATCTGCACTTGCCATCCCTGCTGTTATAGCTTCCAATCTTTCAATTTCTGCTCTAGAGTGCAGACATTTGGTATATATTGAGCAGGGACATACAAAGTCTGTCTTTCATAGTCTGGCTTGCTTCACTTAGTATTAAATCTTCCATATTGATTCACTTTATATTATATGTCAGGGTCTCATTGTTTTTTTTTTTTTATGGCTGAGTAGTATTTTTAGAGGAAATATGGCCTTTTTTTTCCTTTTCCTTTTTTTTTAGATTTTTTTTTTTTTTTTTTTGCTATAGAGTGTGTGTGCTTGCTGGAAAGACAGAGAGAGACAGACAGAAAGTGAGAAATCACCCCCTGGGAGAGATGGCCACACTGCATTCCTTTCTCTATTTCCCTCTTGGGATTTTGGGCATGTACATGTGAATTTTAAGCCTCTGGGTCTAGAACTCAAACTGTGGTCAACTACATAGGTGTCCAGCAACATAACCATTATGCCATCTGCTGGTCCCAATATACTGTATTTTTCAATCTAGTCATCTGCTTTTGGACATTAGGGTTGATTCCATGTCTTTGCAATTGTAAATAATGCTTCAATAAATATGAATGTGCAAGTGTTTTACCAACTGAGGATTTTCATATCTTTTGGGTAAATACCTAAGAATGGAATTACCTGTATGGAAGTACTATTTATAGGTTTCTGAGGAATCTCCATATTGTTCTCCACAATGGTTGCACCAACTAATTTACAACTTACCAATGGTGTGGGAGATTTCCTTTTTCACCACAGCTCTGCCAGCACTTTCTAATGGCTATTACTTGTATAAAGAGATGCTACTGAATTTTGCAATTTGATTTAATATCAGAAAACCTTGGTCAATTTCTTTATTAGTTTTTGGTCTTTTTTTAAAAATTTTTTTTTTCCTACTGATTTAATTGATTTTCCTACAAAATTAGCACCACACCACAGTGTTGACAGTTACCAGAATTTCTTTCTGGCTGATTACAGATGTACTCTTTTTTATTTTATTTTATCTTTTTTGACTGCAAATGTTACCAAGGTATTTGATAATGCTAAATTTATAAAAAATTTACAACTTCTTGTGCTTTCAGTTTTGTTTAATAATTTCTTCAAGATTATTTTCAAGGTGACTTTAATATGACTTTATATGCTTATAAAGAATTTTTTTGCCATTCCCTAATATTTAAATAATTATGTGGCTATATATAAAATTTTTACACTAAAAGTATGTTTCTCTCCATTCATTATTACAGAAAAGTCTAAGGTTAAATGATTCTGATGCTTTTGTAGATTTCCTATCTGCCTTACCTTTTGGTAAACTTTTAGAATTATTCTCTTAACTTTGGTATTATTAAATATCACAGTAATATATCTGGAAGTGGTTTTTTTATTACCTGATTACTTTGCCACTTTGAGGCCTTTCAGTCTGGGGTTTTTCATCTTTCTTTAATTCTAGAATATTTATCTTCATTACTTCTTTTTTCTTTCTTTTTATTTTTTACTGCCTGTATTTTAAGGATTTCTATTATCTGGAATGTTAGCACTAGAAATCTCCATATCTTTTTATTTTTATTTTCTTTTGGACATTTTTTTAGTTTTTTTCTTCTATCTTCCGGATGATTGCCTAAATCTGATGCTATGGTCAGTAATCTGCTCTTAAACTGTGTTTATTATGCTGTTTATTCGATCTTCAATTCTTTTTTCTTTCAACTATCATAGCTTTTATTCCTGATATTTTGTTTTTCAAATTCTTATTCTCATTTGATTCATTTTTTAAAAAAAAAATTATGATAGAACATCTGTATACACATGACAGAGAGAGGGTTAGAGGGTAGAGGTTGACCCCCTACAGGATCTGGTCTTGCCCAAATCTCCTTCCTGTAGTCCTCCAGCTCACTGAATCCTGGGTGCTTGCAGGTGCTCCCAGTGTATTCAGGCTTGCTGGACTTGGGGCTCAAACCATGGTAACCATATGGCTTCCAGCACTGCAACTTGGCATACTTCTGACCATGCTACTGCAGCTAGGCCTCCCATTTGATTTTGCTAGTATCTTCCCTTATATATTTAAGTGTATTTGCTATACATATTATAACATTTTTGCCCCTATGTTCTGCTTTAATTAGTATATGCTTAGTTCTTTTTTAGTGGCTGTAGTTGTTCTTTTGTCTTGTATACACACTATTCTATGGGGTTATCAGCTTCTCTGCCTTTTTAAAAATACTGAGTACCAAATTTAATTTATGTCTCTCAGTAAATTTTGGGAAGTGAAAAGGAATGAACTCAGGACGGAGAGTTTCAGGCACTATAAAACTACTGTTCTTCACCCTTGCTTATCATCATCAGCTGGGGACCATTGATAGTAAGAAAACTTGCTTATCATTTAGACTGCTCCTATGGGCAAGGATTCCCTGAAAGTCTCAGGAAGAAAGGGAGAATGCAATCTCCTTAGTTTGTAATCCACTAGTGTTTGGGGAAAGAAAACATTAAAGAATGAATGCTGGGGAACAGAAGGTCAGCTTGAGCCTGTTTGAATATACTTTTCACACCATCATGGGTTTTGCGATAAACTGAGATTATTTAGAGGCTATTAGAGGTTGTTATTAGTACATGATTTTGTAGCTAAGTGATGATTTTTCTAAGTCAACACAGGAGAAAGGAAAGGGCAAAATATACAAGCTTTCCTGACTCTGGTTAATAGTCCAGGACAATCTGCAGTCTCTCTAGTGCTTCGTTTAGCACATTTTTGAGATGGTTGGTTGTGTTTGTTACTTTTTCTGATGCTTTTTCCTTGTAATTTTGGCAGTTGTTCAGGAAGAAGCAGCAGAAACCTTCTTACAGTCTTTCTGCTCTCTATTTTCCCCTCCTCCCCCAGTGACTTCTCTTTTTCTCCTCTCCTCCCCTTCTTTTTTTCCCGTTCCCAAACTGGATAAAGAAGAAATTAGATTAGAGGAAATAAAGGCTAGTGTGAACACTAGCAAACTCTTCCTTTTATTCCTTCAAGGCTCTCTCAAACTTCACCCTAGAGTTTTCTTTTTCTTTCTTTCTTCTTCTTTTTTTAAGATTATTATTATTTTTGCCATAGGGTGTATGTGTTAGTCAGAGAAAGGCAGAGAGAGACAGTAAAAGGGAAAGTGACATATTCCCCCCAAGTGAGGATGGTCACACCACAATCCCTTCTCTTCCATTCTCCTCTGGAGATTTGGGGCATGCTGGTACATGTACCTGGCATGATTTTCAAGCTGCCAGATCCAAGACTCAAACTGCAGTTGGCTAGTGGGAGTCTAGTGCCCCAACCACCATGCCACCTGCTGGCCCTTAATATTTCAAACTCTTCTATCAAGGTTTGAAATATCTCTAAGAAACGTCTGAAGGTGTTTCCACAAGGAGAGCAATTACCATTGACATTGGCAATGTTTAGGAAATTTACTCACTAAGTGGCTCTTTCTTAAAAAAAATTTTTTTTCCTACCCTACAGTTATTCAGTTGTCATTTTCCACATCATTTTCTGGATTTAATTACTTTAATTTTTCAATACAACTCATATGATCCCAGAGTTTTCAGATCCCTAGAGTTTTCAACTGCAATTGCTCAAAGTTCACTCATTCTAGGAATCACCTAAGAATTATTTAAATATTCTTGGGAGAAGTTCAGTTCTGTCTGTGTTCTTTATAAAATCCAGAATTCTAAAGAACTTCTTGGCTTTCAATATATTTTCAGTGGCAACTTATATTTCTAGGGGCATCCTTTCAGAAAAGAACAGTTAACAATGGTAATCTCTGGAAGTAAGAAGGGATGAATTTTTTTCCAGTTCTTTTTGATCTCCTATACTTAAATGATTTCAGCAGTGAACTAGTATAATCATAAAACATATAGGAAAAAGTGTTTAAAATAAGTAAATATTAGAAAGTAATACAATATTAAGGGAAATGTGCAAAGCTTTAGGACCTGTTAGTAAACTCTGTTGTCTTTCTGTGTTTCTCTGAATTCAGTGAGAGATTATTTAGACATCTGGAGGAAAATCTATTTTCAAGTAAAAATATATGAATTTTCTCTGTAATATTTCACACTATAAAGAATTTATATTAGATATAACATTAAAAACAGATAATGTAATAATACCAGATTCTTGAGTTAATCCTATTACTATGAGGGCAGAGACTTTCACCTTTTACTATTGGTTCGACCCACGGAGTTGTTTGTTCAACACCAGCTAACAGACCCACAGTGTCCAGGCATCAAACTTTCTTTTATACCTTGCAGCATTAAGTGAAACCCATTAAAAAGAAGACCTCTTTCATGAACCTTACATAGAGAAGTGGAGATAAGGTTTCCCATGAACTTTAAGAGTGAAAACGACCTTCAAGGTACCAGAGATTTAATGTATCATTATTTGTTTTTATTGACTAATTAGAAATTTAACATATCAATATGTGTTCTTATTTGGCTAACAAACATTTTTGTCTAATGAGCTCCCAAACTAAACATATTTGAGTTAATTCGTAAAGCTGAAGCGGGTCTGTGATACATAAGAGAAATGGCAACTATGTAAAGCATATGCTTACTTGGGAGTAGACACATACCACATTTTCATTTGCACATATATAGCTAATGTTTTACTCTGAAATCCTGTATTTCTTAACACATTTGGTTAACCATATGCCTTTGATGACACTCCAATCTCAAAGCGTGGCTTCTTATAGGCAATGAGAAGTGTAATTAAGCTAAAATTTTAAACTAACTCTGTAATGCATTTTGATTTCTCATGAGATCCTAATCCAGTTTACAAAATGTTTCCAGGTGTGTAATCTAGTTCCAGATCAATTTTTATGTATGTATAGGAATCCTAATGCTGAAGTATAAAAACGTAATATTTACATTCATTGTGGAAGCTCTATTTAGAATATCATCTTAAAATTGCTAAAATCACAGAAAGTTGTACACAGTAATTTTAGTTTTTTAAGTTTTGAATTATTGTTCAAAACGAGTGACCATAGTCTGAAAATTTTGACCTTGTAGGTTAATCTTAGATATTAAAATTTGCTCTACTTAACTTTCTTTTCTTTCTTTCTCTCTTTCTTTCTTTCTCTCTCTCTTTCTTTCTTTCTTTCTTTCTTTCTTTCTTTCTTTCTTTCTTTCTTTCTTTCTTTCTTTCTTTCTTTCTTTCTTTCTTTCTTTCTTTC
>NW_006159439.1:1934606-1940994 GCF_000334495.1 Tupaia belangeri chinensis | reverse complement strand
TTTTTTTTTTTTGCTATAGAGTGTGTGTGCTTGCTGGAAAGACAGAGAGAGACAGACAGAAAGTGAGAAATCACCCCCTGGGAGAGATGGCCACACTGCATTCCTTTCTCTATTTCCCTCTTGGGATTTTGGGCATGTACATGTGAATTTTAAGCCTCTGGGTCTAGAACTCAAACTGTGGTCAACTACATAGGTGTCCAGCAACATAACCATTATGCCATCTGCTGGTCCCAATATACTGTATTTTTCAATCTAGTCATCTGCTTTTGGACATTAGGGTTGATTCCATGTCTTTGCAATTGTAAATAATGCTTCAATAAATATGAATGTGCAAGTGTTTTACCAACTGAGGATTTTCATATCTTTTGGGTAAATACCTAAGAATGGAATTACCTGTATGGAAGTACTATTTATAGGTTTCTGAGGAATCTCCATATTGTTCTCCACAATGGTTGCACCAACTAATTTACAACTTACCAATGGTGTGGGAGATTTCCTTTTTCACCACAGCTCTGCCAGCACTTTCTAATGGCTATTACTTGTATAAAGAGATGCTACTGAATTTTGCAATTTGATTTAATATCAGAAAACCTTGGTCAATTTCTTTATTAGTTTTTGGTCTTTTTTTAAAAATTTTTTTTTTCCTACTGATTTAATTGATTTTCCTACAAAATTAGCACCACACCACAGTGTTGACAGTTACCAGAATTTCTTTCTGGCTGATTACAGATGTACTCTTTTTTATTTTATTTTATCTTTTTTGACTGCAAATGTTACCAAGGTATTTGATAATGCTAAATTTATAAAAAATTTACAACTTCTTGTGCTTTCAGTTTTGTTTAATAATTTCTTCAAGATTATTTTCAAGGTGACTTTAATATGACTTTATATGCTTATAAAGAATTTTTTTGCCATTCCCTAATATTTAAATAATTATGTGGCTATATATAAAATTTTTACACTAAAAGTATGTTTCTCTCCATTCATTATTACAGAAAAGTCTAAGGTTAAATGATTCTGATGCTTTTGTAGATTTCCTATCTGCCTTACCTTTTGGTAAACTTTTAGAATTATTCTCTTAACTTTGGTATTATTAAATATCACAGTAATATATCTGGAAGTGGTTTTTTTATTACCTGATTACTTTGCCACTTTGAGGCCTTTCAGTCTGGGGTTTTTCATCTTTCTTTAATTCTAGAATATTTATCTTCATTACTTCTTTTTTCTTTCTTTTTATTTTTTACTGCCTGTATTTTAAGGATTTCTATTATCTGGAATGTTAGCACTAGAAATCTCCATATCTTTTTATTTTTATTTTCTTTTGGACATTTTTTTAGTTTTTTTCTTCTATCTTCCGGATGATTGCCTAAATCTGATGCTATGGTCAGTAATCTGCTCTTAAACTGTGTTTATTATGCTGTTTATTCGATCTTCAATTCTTTTTTCTTTCAACTATCATAGCTTTTATTCCTGATATTTTGTTTTTCAAATTCTTATTCTCATTTGATTCATTTTTTAAAAAAAAATTATGATAGAACATCTGTATACACATGACAGAGAGAGGGTTAGAGGGTAGAGGTTGACCCCCTACAGGATCTGGTCTTGCCCAAATCTCCTTCCTGTAGTCCTCCAGCTCACTGAATCCTGGGTGCTTGCAGGTGCTCCCAGTGTATTCAGGCTTGCTGGACTTGGGGCTCAAACCATGGTAACCATATGGCTTCCAGCACTGCAACTTGGCATACTTCTGACCATGCTACTGCAGCTAGGCCTCCCATTTGATTTTGCTAGTATCTTCCCTTATATATTTAAGTGTATTTGCTATACATATTATAACATTTTTGCCCCTATGTTCTGCTTTAATTAGTATATGCTTAGTTCTTTTTTAGTGGCTGTAGTTGTTCTTTTGTCTTGTATACACACTATTCTATGGGGTTATCAGCTTCTCTGCCTTTTTAAAAATACTGAGTACCAAATTTAATTTATGTCTCTCAGTAAATTTTGGGAAGTGAAAAGGAATGAACTCAGGACGGAGAGTTTCAGGCACTATAAAACTACTGTTCTTCACCCTTGCTTATCATCATCAGCTGGGGACCATTGATAGTAAGAAAACTTGCTTATCATTTAGACTGCTCCTATGGGCAAGGATTCCCTGAAAGTCTCAGGAAGAAAGGGAGAATGCAATCTCCTTAGTTTGTAATCCACTAGTGTTTGGGGAAAGAAAACATTAAAGAATGAATGCTGGGGAACAGAAGGTCAGCTTGAGCCTGTTTGAATATACTTTTCACACCATCATGGGTTTTGCGATAAACTGAGATTATTTAGAGGCTATTAGAGGTTGTTATTAGTACATGATTTTGTAGCTAAGTGATGATTTTTCTAAGTCAACACAGGAGAAAGGAAAGGGCAAAATATACAAGCTTTCCTGACTCTGGTTAATAGTCCAGGACAATCTGCAGTCTCTCTAGTGCTTCGTTTAGCACATTTTTGAGATGGTTGGTTGTGTTTGTTACTTTTTCTGATGCTTTTTCCTTGTAATTTTGGCAGTTGTTCAGGAAGAAGCAGCAGAAACCTTCTTACAGTCTTTCTGCTCTCTATTTTCCCCTCCTCCCCCAGTGACTTCTCTTTTTCTCCTCTCCTCCCCTTCTTTTTTTCCCGTTCCCAAACTGGATAAAGAAGAAATTAGATTAGAGGAAATAAAGGCTAGTGTGAACACTAGCAAACTCTTCCTTTTATTCCTTCAAGGCTCTCTCAAACTTCACCCTAGAGTTTTCTTTTTCTTTCTTTCTTCTTCTTTTTTTAAGATTATTATTATTTTTGCCATAGGGTGTATGTGTTAGTCAGAGAAAGGCAGAGAGAGACAGTAAAAGGGAAAGTGACATATTCCCCCCAAGTGAGGATGGTCACACCACAATCCCTTCTCTTCCATTCTCCTCTGGAGATTTGGGGCATGCTGGTACATGTACCTGGCATGATTTTCAAGCTGCCAGATCCAAGACTCAAACTGCAGTTGGCTAGTGGGAGTCTAGTGCCCCAACCACCATGCCACCTGCTGGCCCTTAATATTTCAAACTCTTCTATCAAGGTTTGAAATATCTCTAAGAAACGTCTGAAGGTGTTTCCACAAGGAGAGCAATTACCATTGACATTGGCAATGTTTAGGAAATTTACTCACTAAGTGGCTCTTTCTTAAAAAAAATTTTTTTTCCTACCCTACAGTTATTCAGTTGTCATTTTCCACATCATTTTCTGGATTTAATTACTTTAATTTTTCAATACAACTCATATGATCCCAGAGTTTTCAGATCCCTAGAGTTTTCAACTGCAATTGCTCAAAGTTCACTCATTCTAGGAATCACCTAAGAATTATTTAAATATTCTTGGGAGAAGTTCAGTTCTGTCTGTGTTCTTTATAAAATCCAGAATTCTAAAGAACTTCTTGGCTTTCAATATATTTTCAGTGGCAACTTATATTTCTAGGGGCATCCTTTCAGAAAAGAACAGTTAACAATGGTAATCTCTGGAAGTAAGAAGGGATGAATTTTTTTCCAGTTCTTTTTGATCTCCTATACTTAAATGATTTCAGCAGTGAACTAGTATAATCATAAAACATATAGGAAAAAGTGTTTAAAATAAGTAAATATTAGAAAGTAATACAATATTAAGGGAAATGTGCAAAGCTTTAGGACCTGTTAGTAAACTCTGTTGTCTTTCTGTGTTTCTCTGAATTCAGTGAGAGATTATTTAGACATCTGGAGGAAAATCTATTTTCAAGTAAAAATATATGAATTTTCTCTGTAATATTTCACACTATAAAGAATTTATATTAGATATAACATTAAAAACAGATAATGTAATAATACCAGATTCTTGAGTTAATCCTATTACTATGAGGGCAGAGACTTTCACCTTTTACTATTGGTTCGACCCACGGAGTTGTTTGTTCAACACCAGCTAACAGACCCACAGTGTCCAGGCATCAAACTTTCTTTTATACCTTGCAGCATTAAGTGAAACCCATTAAAAAGAAGACCTCTTTCATGAACCTTACATAGAGAAGTGGAGATAAGGTTTCCCATGAACTTTAAGAGTGAAAACGACCTTCAAGGTACCAGAGATTTAATGTATCATTATTTGTTTTTATTGACTAATTAGAAATTTAACATATCAATATGTGTTCTTATTTGGCTAACAAACATTTTTGTCTAATGAGCTCCCAAACTAAACATATTTGAGTTAATTCGTAAAGCTGAAGCGGGTCTGTGATACATAAGAGAAATGGCAACTATGTAAAGCATATGCTTACTTGGGAGTAGACACATACCACATTTTCATTTGCACATATATAGCTAATGTTTTACTCTGAAATCCTGTATTTCTTAACACATTTGGTTAACCATATGCCTTTGATGACACTCCAATCTCAAAGCGTGGCTTCTTATAGGCAATGAGAAGTGTAATTAAGCTAAAATTTTAAACTAACTCTGTAATGCATTTTGATTTCTCATGAGATCCTAATCCAGTTTACAAAATGTTTCCAGGTGTGTAATCTAGTTCCAGATCAATTTTTATGTATGTATAGGAATCCTAATGCTGAAGTATAAAAACGTAATATTTACATTCATTGTGGAAGCTCTATTTAGAATATCATCTTAAAATTGCTAAAATCACAGAAAGTTGTACACAGTAATTTTAGTTTTTTAAGTTTTGAATTATTGTTCAAAACGAGTGACCATAGTCTGAAAATTTTGACCTTGTAGGTTAATCTTAGATATTAAAATTTGCTCTACTTAACTTTCTTTTCTTTCTTTCTCTCTTTCTTTCTTTCTCTCTCTCTTTCTTTCTTTCTTTCTTTCTTTCTTTCTTTCTTTCTTTCTTTCTTTCTTTCTTTCTTTCTTTCTTTTTCTTGAGAGATTTTTGCTATAGGGCGCATGTGCTTGCCAGAAAAACAGAGAGAGACAGAGAGACAGAAAGCAAGAAATCACTTCCCTCCCTGGCGTGTGGAGGGGGTGGCCACGCCGCAATCCCTTCTCCATTCTCCTTTTGGGATCTTGAGCATGTACGCACATGTGCCCGATGTGATTTTAAGCCACCGTGTCCAGGACTCGAGCCACGGTCAACTACACGGGAGTCCAGTGACATAGCTATTACGCCAACTCCTGGTCCCACTCTAATTTTTTATTGTATTTTCAGAGATGCATTGCACTGTTAGAAATAGAATTGGAGGAAGCCATTGTACAAAAAATTTGTGACTTTAGGCCTAGTACCTTTGTTTCTAATTATCTGGCTCAGAATGATTCCTAAATTAATTTGTTCATTTATTTAGCTATGGGCCAGATAGTATGCTGGGGATCAGGAACATAAAGATGAATAAAGAATGTTTGGGCACTTTTAGTTTTTGGACTCTAATCAGGAAAATTGAACCAGAACAGAAGATAAATGTACATGAGACTGATAGGTTCATGCACCTACAGTTTGAACAGAATCCTAACCTGTTTCCTGGCTTTAAGCAAAGTTCCTTGGCGTTTCTTTAAGTTAAAACTGGTTTTCTTAGTAGTAATGAGTGAACTCACCATTGAAAGTAGCTAGATTATGTAGGAAATTGTGTGATCAATGCAATGTGGGTGGGAAGGTAATGAAGGACAATTGTAGACACCGGAGGTGGAGTAAGAGGAGGGTGGGAAGGGACAGAGGGTCAGAAAGAGGGGTGGAAATAATTCTAGGAACTAGAAACGGAAATTTTTTGTAATGTGCATGATTGAGTCACTACGCAGTGTGTACTGGATGGGAGATCACATTTTGTGTGCTGTGATGATGCTTAGGGAAGGAATGTAAATTGAGTTACAAAAAAAAAGTTTCAAGAAAAAAAAAAGAATGTTTGGGAAGGACTCAGTTTGGAAATCATCAGAAACCTAAGTGCATATTTGAGGATGATTGAGAAAACAAAGTGAACACTGAGGGGAACAACTGTAGGCTGACAGTAGGGTGTCAGCAAATACGTGAGCGTGGGAACAGTATAGGGAATTTCGAGCAGTTCCATGTCTCTAGTGAGTAAGTTTAATGCCAGTGATGCAAACGGATGATGTTGGTAGAATAGTCAGCAAAAATAAATAGCAAGCACTTTTCTATTTTTAAGTTTTAAGTTTTCCTGCAATAGGAACCAAGTCTAATGCCTTCAAGAGATTGCAGTGACTTGGGCAAAACAGAGAGTTGTTTAGATTGTGATTGTAATTTTTTTTTTCAGAGAGATTTTTGCTATAGGGCGCATGCGCTCGCCAGACAGACAGAGAGAGACAGGAGACAGAAAGCGAGAAATCACCCCCCCCCCAAAGGGGGAATGGCCATGCTGCAATCCCTTCTCCTCCCTTCTCCTCTCTGGGGTGGGGGCCAA
>NW_006159439.1:1922461-1934533 GCF_000334495.1 Tupaia belangeri chinensis | reverse complement strand
ATCACGCCAGCGGGTGGTTCAGAGTGTGTTAATTTTTTTTTTTTTTGGAGAGATTTTCACTGTAGGGTGCGTGCGCTCGCCAGACAGACAGAGAGAGACATAGAGACAGAAAGCGAGAAATCACCCCCCAGGGGGGATGGTCACGCCGCAATCCCTTCTCCTCCATTCTCCTCTCGGGATCTTGGGCACGCACACACACGCGCCCGGCGTGAGTTTTAAGCCACCGGGTCCGGGACACGAACCGCGGTCGACTACGTGGGAGTCCAGCGACATAGCCATTACGCTAACTGCTGGTTCCCTAGGCCCCAGTATCTTGATAAACAAGCTGGGCACATGCACAAGTGTGCCTGAAATCCTGATAGGGTGAATGGAAGAGAAGGGATTGTGGCATGATCACCCTCCATTAACAGGGTGCTTTCATGCTTTCTCTGTCTCCGTTTGGCAATTAAAAAAAATTCACTTTTCACCAGAGATTCTTATTCTTAGCAATTTTATTTTATATGGAAATAGTATTTTGTAGTGGCAGAGACATTGTAAATAACTATAATAGGGACAAGAAATGATAAGAGGCACAAGAAGGTACAGATTTTTTTCGGATTTAGAAATATTTTCTTTTCAAGGAGTGAGCAAATTATTTCTTTCTTTCATGTTTGAATGACAAAATCATACACCATCCATGGATCATAAAGTCTATAATGTAGTTCTAAAGATTAGCAGGTAATCTGAATCAAACACTGGGGTTTCATGTGCATTAGTTCTTTGGAACATATCCAAAATCCTCTCCGTGTTCTCATCTGGGATATCCTTTTTCTTTTATTATCCCTGCACCTGAACTTCCATACCTTACAAGAACGTGGACGTGGATAATTAAGCACAAAGTTAAATATTTTTGCTTAAGTAAATGATGTTCTGATAGAAGGCAGATTAATTTTACAGTCTGATTTTAGTTATCTGTCAGTGAACTGTAAATATTAAATAATATGCCCTATTTGGTAGTTGGTGGTTTATAGCTTGTCTGTATTTCTGTAATCCTTTCTTTTTCCTTTCCTTCCTTCCTCCTCCCTTCCCTTCTTTCCATCTTCCTTTTCTTCCATTTTCTCCTTCTTGATGCTGATACCTCTCCCTCCTCATCTTCATCCTTCTTCCTATTTCTCTTTCTTTCCCTCCTTTCCCCTTTTCTACTCTCACTTCATGTTTTTCTTTTTTTCTTTAATGAAGTTAAAAAAAACAATAGAACTATATGTTATCAGGTTAAAAACAATGGGATCATTGAACTATTAACTTCATAGACAAGTACTCATGAACCCCATGAAGTTGAATTTTTTTTTGAGGGATTTTCCTATAGGGCGCGTGCGCTTGCCGGACATACAGAGAGAGACAGAGAGACAGAAAGGGAGACCCCCCCCCTCCCAGGGGGGATGGCCATGCCACAATCCCTTGTCCTCCATTCTCCTCTTGGGATCTTGGGCACACACGCACATGCACCCAGTGTGAGTTTTAAGCCACTGGGTCCGGGATACGAACTGCAGTTGACTACATGGGAGTCCAGTGACATAGCCATTACTCTAACTGCTGGTCCCAAAATTTTACTTCAAAAAGTCTATTGAAAATATATAGAAAATATTTGGTGACATACAAATTTTATTTTAAAATTCACAAATCATTGAAAAAGTTCGTAGTAAGAACTCTTATGATATTATAGTAAAATACTTCTTCAGAAATTTATAACTAATACTAGGCTTAATAAAACTGAGTTTAAGTATTGTTTCCTTAGCAGGTATATAAGTAGCTAAATAAATTTATAATGTTGAAGTTTAATTAAAATAGTTAACATGAGCATTTTTATAAGACTATATGATAGCAACTTATTTTTATGATCTAAAATATTCTTAAGATGATTTAAATCATATTTGGAAATTATTTCTTTTCTCTGTTGTGTTTTTTTGTTTTTTTGAGTGGTTTTTGCTATAGAACATGTGCACTCACCCGAAAGAGAGACAGAAAGCGAAAAATCATGTCACTTGGGGGATGGCCACGCTGCAATCCCTTCTCCTCCATTCTCCTCTCGGGATCATGGACACGCACGCACATGTGCCCAGCATCAGTTTAAGCCACTGGGTCTGGGACTGGAACCACAGTTGACTACATGGGAGTCCAGCAACATAGCCATTACACCAACTGCTGGTCCAATGTTTCTAATTCCATTATACAGCAGCAAGGCTAATCTGAGAGGCTAGAGTGATTTCATGGTAAAATGAAACCATTCTGAATTGTGTCTGAAGACCTCACTGAGTATGTTGGGCTCATGTGTGCCCTGATATGAGACTGGTTGAGGCTGGGGATGAACCATGGTATTAAGACCCTAGTTGGGATTCTGTGTATCTGTCTCTTTCTATTTCTCATGAGAGAGAGAGAGAGACAAAGAGACAAACTTTTTTTTTTGGTAAAGGTTTTTGCCTTTTTTGGTAAAGGTTTTTGCCTTTTTTGGTAAAGGTTTTTGCCTTAGGGCACGTGCATTCGCTGGAGAGAGAGACTGGGACAGAGATAGCAAGAGAAAAATAACCTCCCAGGGAGATGGCCATGCTGCAATCCCTTCTCCTCAATTCTCCTTCCTAGTTCTTGAGCATGCACATACACACACACACACACACACACACACACACACACACACACATACACACCTGGCATGAGTTTCAAGCCACTGGGTCTAGGACTCGAACCATAGTTAGGCATGTGGGAGTCCAGTCATGTAACCACTATGCCAACTGCTGGAGACAACGTAAACTTTAAAAATGAGACTTTTTTTGGACATAAAAACAGCAGCCAAGAGCTGCTCGAAGAGCTTAGCTGAGTGGTCATGGGGAACTTCTCCCCTGGGTAGAAACACTGGTCAATAAAACATCTCATCTGGATCCAGACTCCAATCCAGGAGTCTCTTAGCTGGATCACATAGGAAGAGAAGCTCTAGAGCAGGAAGAAGAAAGAATTTCCACTTGAGGTATTTATTTGCAGCTGGAAATATGGAGCGGACTGGCAGATTAGACTTCTATCCTGTCCAGCTTGCCTTCATGTCAGTCCTTCCACGTTATTATTCTGGGTTTGGATTGTGCTGGAAAGACTACGGTCTCATACAGCCTGCCATTCAATGAATTTATAAATACTGTACTTACCAAAGGATTTAACACTGAGGAAATTAAAGTAACCTGGGGGATTCTACAACAATCACTTTTCATTTCTAGGATGTAGTTGGTCAAGAGAAACGAAAGTCCTGGTGGAAGTCATACTAGACGCACAGATCGCATTGTGTGTGCTGTGAACTCTATTGACATGAGAAGGATGGAGAAGCCAAAACTGAGCTTCGCAAAATAACTAGGATATCAGAGAATCAAGGAGTCCCTGCACTTACAGTACTAAAAAATAAGATCCGAGGAACTCATTGTCTCCCTTAGAAATTGAAAAATTAACAATGGGTGAACAGAACTCATCCATTCCTGGCATCAGCAGCCTACCGGTGCAATCGTGGGGTGTGGACTACAGGAGGGACTTGAGCAATTCCATGTTATGATAATCAAAAGAAAATTGTCACAGCAACAGAAAAAGAACAGATGACTATCAACACCTTTTATATTGTTGCAGAGTAGGTTATCTCCGGTCCAGTGTGGACAAATGGAAGCGGGTTGACAGCCTTGGATGCTATTAAAGTTTTGTTTTGTTGAACAAGCAGATGCTCATCTCATGAAAAACGAGGAAATGTAGTGCTTCTTAAAATGATCTCTTCTCCTTGTCCCATAAATCTTTGGGTACTACCATCTCAGGAAGCCAAGCAAAGATAGTAAATTGATCAGCAAACAGCTGTGGATTTCAGACCTGAAGTTAGTGAAATCAGACTTTGAATAGTGTTTGCCTAGTGTTTTGTGCTTACATGTTTTTGAGGTAAGCCTTTGTAAGAAAGTTACATACAAGGCTTAGTACGTATATTAAAACAAAATGCTAATGAGTGGAAATCTCAGGGTAGATTAATATATATTAATAATTAATATATGCATATATGCAGTCATATTGATCACATTGGTCCAACCAGTCTTTTTTTTATATTTTATTTTTTTTAATAATGTAAGGGACAAGGAGGAACAGTTTGCTTTTTAAAGTTCTGACCAAATAATTTTTGACATTTTCTGGAATCAAATATATATAGTGTTATATCTTAATTCTGGATAATGTTTAAGTCAGTCTAACTGTGGTTTTAAAAAATGAGGTATTTGGGGTTATATTCAAGTGCATGGGTTAGTTTTTCTGACAAAGCACTTTTTGCTGTATGTTACTTTTTAGACATAGCTATGCATCTTTCTGCAGAGGTTTAAAACAACTATTTTGGGGATTTAGGGCCATTATAGAAATTGTTTATTGTCAGAAACACTTTCATTCAAGAACCCAAAATAAAATAATTTGATTATTATAGTAAACATGGGCATGTCGACTAATCATAAATGCATATGTTTGGATACATGTGTGGATTTTTGAAATAAGCAATTGATGAATTCAGTCAAGAGGATGTAATTACAATACATGATCTCTAAAAATATTCCAGTTATTAGATACTTGTTCTATTAAAGTTTGCTGGTTGAAAACAGATGTGGCTTTTTCCTATATTTCTTATATTTTTGTCATGTTTTGGGGAGAGAAAAAGCATGATTTGCTGTGAATCAAAATTTAAATGATGTCCTATATGTGTATTCTGGGCTTCATGTTTGTTTGTTTCTTTTTTTTTTTTTTTTCCCAACTGAGCAGTGTCACAGGGGCTGTCCAGTCCTGAGTACAGGGAGAAAATTAGTACAGTACTGCAGGTAAGAATTATGATCATAGAAAACAAAGGGCAAAGTAGCAAAGCTGCTTTCAGAAAATTTACTGGTTCTGTTTGAATTATAATAAAATCTCCACTAAATTATGAGAAGGAAAGACCTGAACCTAATTATTATCTACCACCAGAGACTGCCTTCCAGTGATCACATATTAGAAAGCCAGCACCAACAGCTGTTTGTTCTAAAAATCTCCAAAGCAAATGCGCTTTCCTACGGGGGTCATCTTGGTTTCCTGGGGTTTTATTTTTGTCTTTTTTCTTTTCTCTCTCTTTCTTTTTTCTTTTTTAGTAGCACAAATGATGTTTTTGAAACTTTGATCCTTGTTACATACAAAATACAGTAGCTTCTTGTGGAGCTTTCCATATGTTGAGTGCACCTGCCCTTGTGATGGTCGCTAGTGAAGGTTTGTATGGGTAGAAATATAGACGATAACTACTAGCCAACTGCTTGAGGCCCTGGGAAGAAGAAATAAAGCAAAAAGCAGCAACCAGCTGAATTATCTTACTTGGACGTTTGCCAACAGCAGACACTGAAAATTTGAATCCTCATCCTTATGTTGTTCTCACTATAAACTTTAAGTGAACCCAAACATATTAATTATATCGATATTTTTAAGTGAGATGCCCTCTACTAGTATTACATCCATATGTGCAGGCCGTAATTGGGAAAAATTAGATTTAATATTTACAAGACGTCAGGCCCCAAAACAGCTGTTTCCAAGCCCTGTGTCCCCTTTGGGTCTTTCTACTCCAATGTCCCAGAATGCATATTCTTACTATCCATTCTAGAAGAATGAAGTTCTTTTAAAACTGGCAGCAATTGTGGAGAAGATCCAGATTTGAAAGAAAGGTTTTGTAAATTATTTCATGGATAATCATAAAGTATAAGAGCCTTTAATTACTTGTGTTGTATACTGGCTCTTGCATACCCTCAGAACAGGCGTATACGGAACAATTTAAATGATCACATATTTGTACACGATGCAAGTACGCACAGCACACGTGAGGATCAGTACAACTCCATCCTGCTTGCAGTATTTTCTTGTCCAGGATTTCCTGAATTATGTGAATGATTCATCACAGACACATATTGTATATAGGTCATTTGGCAAAAAAAGAGACTAAGATTTACAATCCCTCTGTAATTAATGATAACTGCTACAAAGGATTTTCTTAAATAATCGATATCGTTATTTAGTATCTTAACATTTTGATTGAATTTCAAAATAGCAACCGTATAATGCAAGCATGTGTATCTAAATTATGTTCCAAATTTAGTAATAATATATGTATTTGAATTCATCTCAGTTGAAAGCTAGATAGAAAAATCATTTCCTCATAGATTGTTTTCACTTAATGAAGAGGGAAATTTTGTTTAGTAGGGAGGAAAAGCTATGATAATGAACATTGAAAACTCACGAAATTAGATTCTTCTTCTTCTTCTTCTTCTTCTTTTTTTTTTTTAGGCTTCTGCCATAGGCCTTGTGCACTTGCCAGAGAAAGGAAAGAGAGAAATCATCTCACGGTCTCTCTCCTCCCTTCTCATCTTGGGGTTTTAGGCTTGTGCATCCAGTGTAATTTTTAAGCCACCAGACCTGGGGCTCAAACTGTGCTTGGCCATGTGGAATCTAGTGCCTTAGTCACTATGCCATCAGCTGACCCCAGGAAATCATTTTCTTATTCTGAAATTCTCTCCACTCTCCAAGTTAGCTAATACAGGTTTCTTTTGAAAGGGGTGACCACTGTCAAGAATTGTAAAAGGTCTGAGATTTTACTCTTTGGTTAAATCATT
Organism: Tupaia belangeri chinensis; assembly: GCF_000334495.1. NCBI lineage: Eukaryota > Metazoa > Chordata > Mammalia > Scandentia > Tupaiidae > Tupaia > Tupaia belangeri. The sequence continues at coordinate 1,927,883 of NW_006159439.1, read as the reverse complement.
GTACACTGAGATTTTATTCTTCTGTAAAATTATGGTAAACTAATGAGTTAGCTAGTTAGCTTTTTTTTTTTTTTTTTTTATTCTGGAAGAAAACATGAGACTCCTGCATCAGAGACTTTTATTCACAACACAGCAAGCAGTATGAGCTTCATTGAATTTCATGTGTGAATCAGTTTCTCTTCTCCCCCAGATCTCATGGTGGGAAAAAATGGTGATTATATGGTAGGTGTAGGTTTACTATATACCCAGGATTTAGCTGAAGGACCCCGAGCTTTGAGAAACCTAACTTTTTATTTTTTTTAGAGGTGTTTGCCTGAGGGTGTGTGTACCTTCTGGAGAGAGAGACAGAGACAGAAGGAAAGTGAGAAATCATCCCCCATGGCAGAGGGTGGCCACACCACCATCCAATCTCCATTTTCCTCCTAGATTTTGGGTATACACACACACATGCCTGGTGTGCATTTCAGGTCACTGGGTCTGGGAACTGAACCATGTGGGAGTCCAGAAGCATAACCACTATGCCATTTCCTGACCCCAAAACGTAACATTTTATTATGAGTGGCAAGCACCTGTCCAATCTTTGCCCTAAAAGGAGATATTATATTATACTAAAGAGCTGTTTACTTTATCTTGGAGAAAGGCGTACTATCTTTGCTTGCCAAAGCTATTTACTATATACTGTATACTACATACTATAGACATACTTGAAAAGAATCCTACTGTCTGTAGTTACTGCAATACAAAATATCCAGAAATGTGAAATATCTATGGAGAATTATGTCCAAATAACTTGCATCCCTTATTTCTACTTGCATTTTCTGTGACAGATATTTCTAAGAGCACAGCACTAGTTATTTGACCAATAGAAGCTAAGGCCAAATCTGCTTAGTTTGTCTCATACAGTATTTAATTAAGGTTATTCCCAATGAGACACCAATCATAAGAACCAGCAGGGTTGGTTTACCTCAACCAGGACTTCATGAGCCATTAGTTAGCCATATAGTTCCTTTTTTGGGAGAGATTTTTGCTATGGGGCATGTGTGCTTACCAGAGAGACAGAAAGTGAGAGATCATTCCCTGGGAAAATGGCCATGCTGAAATCCCTTCTCCATTCTCCTTTCAGGATCTTGGGCACATACACTCATGTACTTGGTGTGAATTTTAAACTACTGGGTCTGGAACTTGAACCACAGTTGACCATGTGGAAATCCAGTGACGTAACCATTATGCCATATGCTGCTCCCAGTCATATAGTTACTTTTAAATTTCTGCATTGACCTTTTCACTTTACTAGAAGAATTAAACTAAGTGCATAAAAGATGTCCTAGAGATTGTGCAGCCTCCATCTTTTCCTGCAAAAAATGTTAAGACCAATTGTCTCATTTATATCAACCCTTGGTGGTGAGTCCAGCATGATCTGAATGCTTGGGGTTGAGGTGCTGGTTCCTTCAATACTTGACAATCTCAAATGACTGCCACTAAAGTACAGTCCGTCCTTTTGGTAGGGAGTCCTGCTAATGTCTGCGTTCCACCTGAGAAACATCATCCTGAGGGTGCCTCTGGAAAGTGTTATTTACAATAGACAACGCCCTTCAAGTATGGCTTACATTAGTCATGGGACACTGGGTGGACATGCTTCCAGTGTTGTCTCCTGTCTAGACCACAGACTTTAGGGTTCCAAGTTCAGTTTGAATAATTGAATACATTCCTTCTTTTTACAGGAACTACCAGTTTTCCCACACAACTTGGTCATGGCATTCCTCTACTGCACTGAATGACAGGATATCAGAGTGGGAAAACTGGCATAGGTATTTTGGATGTTAGGGTGTGCCAATGTTCTTTCTGATAGACTTGAGAAACTTAAGAGAAATGGCAGTCAAATCATGATCAAATTCATCTGGAGAGGAATAGCTGACCTAGGATTCAGATGAACTGAAAGTACTAAGATCAAGTTCTGAAATGGTGCACTGGGACATTTTCGTTTACGTGGAAGCCTCTACGGGAAATTCTGAAAACAAAAGATTATTAATTTTTATACCTTCCCATTATTCTTGGGATCTGAGGTGTTCTTTACTCAGGTGGTAGGGTTATTGCTCTCCCTGGATGTCCATCAAATCAGTGTGTCCTTCCAATAGCCATAACTTCTTCATTTTTTCATTTCTTCCCTGTTAAAACCAAGCCCTTGTGTCTAAAAGGGTTAAGTACAAGAAGGACAAGGGGATTTTTATAAAACTTTCACATAGTGGAGCCCAGCAGATGGCACAATGGCTACATCACCTGGATTCCCACATGGCCAATCCACGGTTCGAGTCCCTGACCTAGCAGCTTGAAACTCACACTGGATGTGTGTCCTTGCGTGCCCAAGATCCCAGGAATAGAATGGAGGAGAAGAGATTGCAGTGTGGCCATCACCCCTAGGGGCTGATTTCTCGCTTTTTTCTCCCTCTCTCTCTCTCTCACTCTCTCTATGTCTCTCTGGCAAGTGCATGCCCTATAGAAAAAAAAAAACTGTCTAAAAAAATAAAAAGCAGAAAAACTTCTACATGCTTATGTTATCCATTTTATCCTTTATGAGATACTCTAGGAAGACTCAGTGAGCACTTGTCAGAACAAAGAAAGTTTATTCTTTTACTTATAACTGAACTCCACTTGAAGTAGTTTATAAAGAGTGGAGGTTTATGTAGCTTATGATTTTGGAGGTTGAAGATCAAAGAGCTGCACATAATTGTCATCATTATTATCCAGAAATGACTCAAAGAGGATTATTCTTTCCCGAAATGGCCATGTTCAGTAACCAACTACATTACTTAGGTGTGTAAGAAAGGGTGAAATAGAAAGAGTTTTGGGTTGAATTTTAAGGATATAATTTTAAAGCTACTAATACCAAGTGCATAAGGATAGCAGGGAGTGTGGAAGGTTCACTGGATACTTTGATTCTGGAGGAATTGCTGAGGATTTTTACATGTCAACTGACTGAAGAGGATTTGGAAATTGAGGGCTGGCTTCTGCCCTTGATCACCGATAGGTACTCTACAATTGTTTGAAATGCCCTGCCTGATCAAAGTGATTACCTGCAGGCTTTGAGTCAGTGTGATTTAGTGTGGTGGTTTAGGGTCCTGTGTAACGGTCCATCTCGTGAGGGGTTGGAGACTGAGGTCAGCAATGTGGGTGGCCAATCAGATTTAAATATTCATGACCTAATAAAGACTCAGAACACCAAGGCTTTGAGAACTTTCCTGATATACAATCCACAGTGCACATTGTGGAAAAGGAAGAGATCCATTCTAGTTAAGACACACCATGCATGAATCAATGGGGGAGAGGACAACTGGAAACTCCACATTTGGAACTTTCTTGCACTCTTTTCCATGTGCTTCTTCCTTTGGCTTGTTTAATATGTATCATCTCCCTGTAATAAACCATAACCGTGAGAATAACGATTTCCTGAGAACTCTAAGTCCTTCTAGCAAGGATTGAAACTAAGGACTGGTTATTTTGGGGACCCCTGAACTGGCAGTTGATGGCAGAAGTCATTGGACTGCTGCTTAACATTACAAGGACTCATTAAGTCCAAAATCTAAAATGTTATAGCCACAATAGACTGGAACAGCAAAGCTGGATCCCAAAGTGTGTCAAAAGTCATAAGGCAACACTGACAGCTCTGAGATGAAGTTAAATGTAGAACACAGTCGACCTTGGGGAGCGACTGAGGGCAACGTTCAGTGTAGCATGGCGTTCCTCACCATGAGCCAGTCGATTTTTAGCAAGAGTCCCAAACGTCATGCAGTGGTAGGTTCCGCATCAGTAAAAGAGACTCCTTTACTTTGTGTGACATTGTGATGGATGCGTATCTCTGATGGTAAATGATCATGGGTGCAGGAAGAAATTGTAGTAATCTGGGTAGTGTATCTCAGTCAGCAGTTTGATTTCAGCCAGTCTTGTCAGAGAAGGCTTTTTATTATGGGCATATATTTGAGTAACCTAGGAAGTTGGGTAAGAAGCTGACGTTGTTTCTATAGTATGTAGTCTTAAATAGGGTATCTTTAATCTGCCTGTCTAGATTTCCAAATGGCTACATAGATCACACAGGTCATGGTAATATGGTTTAAAGGATTCTCCTTAAATTTCTTTTAAAAATTATTTTATTTAACTTTATTTATTTAAATTTGACTAGAGAAGGACAGAGTGACAAAGCAAGATAGAGTGAGAGAGAGCAAGTGAGAAAGCAAGCCACCAGGTCCGGGACTTGATCTGTGGTCTGCCATGTGGAAGTCCAGTGCCCTTAACCACCATGTCACCTGCTCGACCTGATTCTCTCCAAATTTTATGTGATGAAATTTGGCTGTGATGGCATTAAGAGAAAAAATAAAATTGCCAGAGGGCCCAGCCCATGTGTTTGCCAGAGAGAAATAAAGAGAGAGGAAGAAAGCGATAGGTGAGGCCTGGTGCCTGGGAAGCCGAATCCCTTATGCATGACTGAGTTTAGAATCTTGCCCCTACTGAGTGCATGCGTGTACATGCCTCAAACCCTGAGGACATGGATAGTGAAACAAGGGAAAAAGGACTGTGGCGTGACCACATACAACTAGAAAGGGCTCTTTTTTTCTGTTTTGCATACTCTCTTGCACATATGTGCCCTCTGGCAAAAAATAAATCATAAACAAACAACCAAACAAACAAAAAACAACTCTCCGGGTTAAGAATTAGTTTTGCTGCATTTTGAAAGGATTAGACCTAGTAGCTGTATCAAAGAATAACAAATCCAGATTCACAAGGAACACCTTTGGGTGGAGGTTGCTTCTTTTGTCATAGTCTGTAACACACGAAGTAATGTCACAATTATTTATAGCGCACAGAGGACATTAGTCTGTAAAGGTAGAGAGGCTTTGACACCTGGCTGGACAGGTTCCAAAACAAAACGTTACAGACAGTACACTCAAAGTATGCTGACTTGTGGATGAACTAATAAAAAGAATTGGGACTAGCAATTAGCGTAATGGCTATGTGGCTGAACTCCCATGTAGTTTACTGCAGTTCGAGTCCTGGACCTGGTGTGTGCGTGCCCAAGATCCCAAGAAAAGAATGGAGGAGAACAGATTGCAGCATGACCCTCTTCCTTAGGGGATGATTTCTCGCTTTCTGTCTCTCTCTCTCTTTTTGGCGAGCGCACACACCCTATAGGGAAAAAAAACGGAAAGAAGAAAATAATTAAATAGAGTGCCCAAGTAAGATGATCTTATCTCCAATATCCAAAGTGTCAGTGAGATTCTGAGCATCTCTTCTTATCCGAGAGGATTCAAAGAAACACAATTCTTTCTTTGAAGTCTGGAGTCACTGAGCACTGGAAGTCTACCTAAATAATCCCAAGAAAATACTCGAAGAGTGAGCCTGTACATACTTTGTCATGATTTGTCAAGCCCTC
>NW_006159439.1:1907540-1922430 GCF_000334495.1 Tupaia belangeri chinensis | reverse complement strand
GAAGAGATGTGATAACACTGCATTAAGGTCCGTCAATACTGGGGCTTCTGATATGATAACCCACAGGGCATCATGTATATTGTGAAAGACTTGGGTGTTGGAGATAGAGATATGCATACTAATACCTAATCTATCTACTGGTGGAAAGTTGCAAGGGAGTTTCTGCCACTATCATGTCTTACTTGTAACTTTCTTAATTGAGAGAAGCCCCTACGGCACTTTCAGGATAGAGAAATACAAATACGGAACACACCCGTCCTACTGTATGTTCAGAGAAAGAGCACCTACAGGAGCCCATCGAATTGATACAAAAGGCTCCACCTACAAAGTCACTGAGTTTCTCTCCCTCATTGTAAGCCCTGTCAAACAGGAGTGGTAGCATCTGGCCTCTTCCTTTCCCTGTGGGACTGGGTGGGATGGTTATTTGGGTGCCTACATCAAACAAAGCCATGAAAGTTTGAGTCTCTCCTGTTCTTCTTTTTATTTATTTTATTTATTGAGCAGCCATAGCTGCTCAATGAATAGTTGAATGAATAAAAAATAAAATAAATTGAATGGGAAGTCGTGTGTATAAGAGAAGCAGGAAAAAAAACCAACAAGACCCTGACATTTGATAGAAAGTGAATGAATATGGAAGATCTATTGCTGAGTGAAGCAACTCAGACTATGAAAGAGAGATATTGTAGTCTCCACTTAACATAGACTGACAGCCCACACTATGCTAGAGACTGAAAGATTGAAGGACATAAGATTGTTGAAAATAGTTATGGACACTGAGGACAGAGTGGAAGGAGAGTGGAAGAGGGGAAGAGTATAGGGAAGGAAATTTTGGAGAAAAAATAGGGAGGTAAGACATTTGTGGGACACGAAATGTTTTATTGCCTGTTGATGATGATGTGTATAGTATTATCAACTGGACTGGTCTGAGGTATATTTCATGCTGGTTAAATTCCCTTTATGAGCTAAATGATGTATAGCAATTGAATGTATAAAATAATAATAATAATAATAATAAATAGAAGAAAGAAAGAAAACACAATGTAATAAATGGTCCAATTTCTCAAAAAAGAAAAAGAAATGCAGGAAAAAAAAGAAAAAAATAGCAACAATGACACAACTGTGCAAGAATATATTTACTAGAAAGTGATCAACCAATTTCACTTTGATGATGATGTCACTTTGATAATGGTAGAGGTTTAATCACAAAGCATCTAACACTGAACTTGTTAGATATTGCTAAAGGATGCACTTGGATTGGTGTTAACCTTCCTCTTTCCTTTACTTTTTATGCACTTATAAAGACTGTGTAACCTGTATTGATTACTATCTATTATCATTACCCAATGTTATATATATACATGTTTGAAATAGTCTTCTGTAACACAAGTTTTATTTTAACCAACTCAATGTAGAGCAAAGCAATTTGCTACAAGTCTATGATTTTAAAAATATAGATCAAGCAGCCAGCAGTTGGCATGGTGATTAAGAGGATGGATTCACACATAGCTGACTATGGTTCGAATCCAGGATCTGTCATCTTGAAAATTATGCCAGGTGTGTGTACATGCATGCCCCAAATTTCAAGAGAACAATGACATAGAAGGGATTACAGTGTGGCCACCTCCTCTTGGGAGTGGTTTTCACTTTCCCTCTCACTGTCTCTCTCTGTCTCTCTCCAGTAAGTGCATACTCCCTATGACAAAACCCTAAATTTATATATATATATGTGTGTGTGTGTGTGTGTGTGTGTGTGTGTTTGTGTATATACATTTACATATATGTATATATGTTATATATACATATATATATCATTAAATATATACTCCCTATGACAAAAACCTAAATTTTAAATATAAAAAAATATATACACATATATGTGTGTATGTATATATACATATATGCATATACACGTATATATACATATATGTATATACACATATATGTACATATATGTATATATACACACATGCACACACACACACTCACTATATACTTAAGGATTCACCAAAAACCATAGCTTTATTAAACAAACTTGAAGTTACATATCTATTCTATTAAATAGTCATGAAAACTACAGCTTTGTTGGGCAATTTTGAAATTGGATATCGTCATTTCTATATTCAGAGACTATTAGTATTGCTATTATAATATCAATGCAGTAGATTACAAGAAAGAAAACCTTTTTTATGTATAGTAATTAGTTACTTCATGCAGAGATTAGAAATACAAAGTATCTTTGCAAATAATTAAACGTCCTACTTCTGGATAGTGTTTGATTAATACATTGCAAGGCAAAGTACCTCCAGAGTTTCGGAATGCGGCACTGTGATAATAACACAGCTGATCTTTCATTGTTCTAGCTAAAGATTAATTATCTCCTTCCTCCTATAATATCCGTTTAGTACCTTATAAATTGGATCTAGCTATTAGCACTATTCATTTATTTCCTGTGAAAATAGTCTAAGCTTTATCTACTTGAGTGTTAGATTTAGTATTACTTTTCATTTCCTTCTTAGCTAAATACATGCTCTTATAAATAGCCTATTCACTTCATTCCCCTCACCAAAGAGACAAAAACTTAATACACACACTTATACTAATATAAAAGTTATTTTCCTCCTTGTTTTGCAATACATTTATTGTATTTGTCGAGGCTGAAAAAAATAAAAATAGGAGAAAAATTTATCAACATGTTTATATTTTGCATTTGCTTATGTAATATCTCAGTAATACATGTTGGCAAGAGAGAGAAATACACTGATCTTCGATTATTTCCCATCTTCCAATGTAAGAAGGTATAAAGCAACTCGTTAGGTTAGGTATAGTGTTTTTTTTTTTTTTTCTTTTTGTTTTTTAGAGAGACGTTTGCTATAGGATACATGTATTTCATGGAGAGACAGCAATCGAGAAATCAATTCCCCCCCCCCCCAAGGGGTGATGGCTACACTTCTATCCATTCTCCTTTATTCTCTCAGGATTTTGGGCATGCATGCACACATGCCTGGTGTGAGTTTTAAGCCTCTAAGTCTGGGACTTGAACTGTGGTTGATCACATGGAGTCTAGCAATGTAACCACTATGCCATATGCTGGTCTTGGTATAGTGTTTTATAAAGTACATTTTCTTTTCTTTTTTTTTTTTCAGGTGGAAATATTTATTAGTGTTGCATTTTTTTAAGACAACAATGCAATACTACTATATTTCAAATATATTTTGACTCAGTAATTCCATTTCTTCCTACATATCCTAAAGAAATGTTTTTTTTTAATTTTTTATTATCATCATAATCTTCTTTATATTACATTGGATTACATATAACTTTACAGTGTATTACATTGCTTTTTCAAAAGGGAATGCCATGCATGTCAGTCAGTACAAAGAGATTAATCTCCCTGCTTCAACATTCGATATCTTTTCTATGTTTTCCCCAATCATTATTTTTATTATTATAATTATTTTTTAAAACAGTCAATCGCTATTTCTCATTTTGCTTGTAAAAATACTTTGCCCATCATGAAATACTTCTCAGACCAATCCAGTTGAGAATACTATACATGTCATCATCAACAGGTAATAAGCCATATCTGTTTCCCACTAACGTCCTGCCTCTCTTATTTTTTATGGCTGAGTAGTATTCCATAGAGTATATATACCACACTTTTCCAATCCATTCATCAGTTTGTGGACATTTAGGTTGGTTCCATGTCTTGGCAATTGTGAATAATGCTGCAATAAACATGGATGTGCAAGCACTTTTCTGACTGAGCGTTCTCCTGTCTTTTGGGTAAATACCCAGAAGTGGGATTGCTGGATCAAATGGTAGTTCTATTTGTAGATCTTTGAGGAACCTCCATATTGTTCTCCACAGTGGTTGAACTAGTTTACATTCCCACCAACAGTGTAGGAGGGTTCCCTTTTCACCACATCCCCGCCAACACTTATCACTTTTTATATTCTTAATCTTTGCCATTCTGACAGGGGTTAGGTGGTATCTCATTGTGGTTTTTATCTGCATCTCCCTTATGATGAGGGATGTTGAGCATTTCCTCATATGCTTTTTGGCTGTTCGTATGTCTTCCTTAGAGAGACTTTTGTTCAGCTCATTTTCCCATCTTTTATTTGGGTTAATCATTTTTTTTCGCATAAGGTACTTGAGTTCCCTATATATTCTGGTTATCAGTCCCTTGGGAAAAGGAAAACCTCTTTAGTAAATGGTGCTGGAAAAACTGGGTATCCACCTGCAGAAAGATGAAACTGAACCCCCATCTATCACCATTAACAACAGTCAACTCAAAATGGATCAAAGATCTGAACTTAAGACCTGAGACAATAAAACTACTTGTGGAAAATGCGGGGGAAACTCTGGGAGACATTGGAGTAGGCAAAGACTTCTTAAATAAGACTCCCAAAGCACAGGCAATAGTTCCTAAAATAGACAAGTGGGACTATATTAGTCTAAGAAGTTTCTGCTCAACAAAGGACACAGTAACAAGTGTGAACCGACAACCCTCAGAATGGGAAAATATTTTTGTTAAGTACATTTTCTTGTTCTACTTCCTTGGAGAGAAGCCATAAAATTAAAATGTAATGACAGGGCAATGGCAATTTGGTCAACAAAGAGTTTCTTATAATCCTAAGAAATTTTCTTCCTAGTTGGTATGCACCTTACAAAGAGGCTGGAACCAAGAGAGTAAGAGATACAGCTCTCAACTTGGCAAAATGAGTCAGGATTCTAGACCTACAGTCAAATAATTTCAGCAGTCTCTGGGATGATTATGGACCCAGGTAAACTGCTCCCAATATAAGAAAGCAATCAGAACAAGGGAAATTGGTGGGTTATTTAGTGTCATGGCTTCAATTAAAATAAATATTTGTCCTATCTTTGCTGTCCAATCTTTGGGAGAGCTCTTTTCTGAACTCAAAATATAATAAAAGAAAAAAAAAATGGAAGGAATCATGAAAGAAAGGGCCAGCCGGTGGCATAGCAGTTAAGATGCTGGACTCTCACATGACCAATCATAGTTCAAGCTCCAGATCCAATAGCTTGAAAATCATGCTGGGCATGCATGTGTGTATATGCCCAAAATCCCAGGAGGAGAATAGAGAAAGGATTGCGACATGACCATCCCCTGTGTGAGGTGGCTTCTCACTTTCCCTCTCTATCTTTGTCTCTTTCAGGTGAGTGCACACACCCTCTGACGAAAACCTTACCAAAAAAAAAGAAAAAAAATCACAAAATTAAAAATAAATGGAATTGACAATAAGAAGTTTGACTCTGTTTTAGGTTTCTGTTGCTATTATTCAATCTCTTTTAACTTTGTCAAGTTTCCTAAAGTATAATAAACTTGTGTGTAGTGATGTTCTTTAGAAAGTGGACCTGGGAATCAGACAAAGTTAGTCTAAATATTAACTCTAATATTACCAGATGTGTGATTTGGATAGTTATTTAAATTCTTCATATTTAAATGATTTCTTTTCTGAAGTGGGTAAGAAAATTTGTTTGTAAGGATTTACACGAGCTAAAAAATATAAATACTTAACAGTCCTTTCAGTGTTTGGTGTTGAAAATACCTGTTGAGCTCTTAAAGATGGAATTCTACCCTTGGTTGGTTTTAAGTATGTATGGAATGTTATGATAGAACACAGTAGTAGTGGTGGTGGTGAGATGAAAATATACATGTGAGGGACCAGATGGAGCAATAGTTACTTCTATGGACTCTCATGTGGTTGACCATGGTTTGGGTCCTGGACCAGTTGGCTTGGACTTATGCTGGGCACTTGTGCATGCATGCCCAAGATCCCATGGGAGGAATGAAGGAGAAAGGATTATGGTGTGACCATCCACCTGGGGGTGATTTCTCACTGTCCATCTCTCTTTCTCTCTGGCAAGTGCATGTGCCCTATAGCAAAAATCTCTTTCTCTCTGTCTCTCTGTCTCTCTCTCTCTCTCTCTATATATATATATATATATTTAAACTTAGTATTTTAATAAAGTAAAAAAAAATTAAAATGCTTAGAACAGCATCCACTTAACCCATGATACATATTTGAGAAATGCCAATTATTGATATTATTTAAAGTTAACAATGTCACTGTCAAATGAAATTTTATAATGATTAATTAATTCTACACATAGAGCCTTAGGCCACCATTATTCAGAGTATGACCAATACTCTCAAGACCAATGAAATGGAAAAGTCTCCGGGACTTGGCAACCATTTCTTCCAGTGTTGCAACCCATAACGTTCTTTTATAAAATGAAAATGAAAAGTAATTATGGAAATCTTTAAATATTTATTCATATCTTATGGACCTAGAGGTTCCAAGCACTAGGTCTCCTTCCTTGTGAAATTGGTGGGCTTAATGTCCTGAAGATGTTTGTTGCTTATGTAGCTTGCATGTTCTTCATTAGAAAGCTATTAGAGTTGATTTTCTTTCTCCTGTTTTCTTGCTACTCATTGTAGAGAAATACATAGTTTAAAAATTATTTCCCACTCTAGTTATGCGTTTCTGTGTTCTCTTTGAGTACTTTCTCTTATTTGGCAGCAAGAAATATTGAGGTCCTACAGGGCAGGGGTATTGTCTATTTTTATAGTGTTATTCTCTTGTGAGGCTGTTATTCAATTTAAAGAATAAATTGCATTCTGTGTGAAATGCCTCAAGGCAAGGTTGACCAAATGACCCAGGTTTGTAGGCTTCTATTTTTTAAAGATACACTTTTGGTACTGTCCTTTTGGAATGGAAATAGGTTCTATGTTTCCAGTCTGCAATGGTTCATTGTAGCATTTTCCATTCCAGATTATAGGAATAGAGAAGCAGAGAAAGCACATACTCAGAACTAATATTTTCTCATTTTGCTGAGGCTGCTTAAGATTTTTGAGGCAAACCAGAACACTGATTTGGTTATGCTGAGATTATTATTATATTGTAGTTACTTCTTTAACCACTTTATCTATTAAAGGGAAGAAATAAGATTTTTTTAGGATCTAAGACATAAAATTTAGGAATGTGATATGTAAATTTAGGATGATTTTATATTAAAAATAGATCTTTCATTGCTCAACCAGGAGCAAATAAGATGAAAAAAGGGACTTTCAATTTTTCAAAGTTTAAAAAATTACTTTCTAGCATCTTTGTTTTCATTATGCATGCAGAATTCAAAAATACTAGAGACAGTTTTCTTGAGAAATTTCTGTAATCTTCTGTATTTTTTTTTCTTTTTGCACTTATTCTCTTACTGGAGTGTTACCAATTACCCATTGAGTCTTGGTGTCAAGTAAACACTTGCCTAAAGACTGAGAATAAAGCTATGTTTGGATTTTTGGTGATTTGATGTCATTGCATCTGTTTTCTTTTTTATGTAATATATTATTTTTCTTTATATTGCATGAAATATGTGTGAATTAAAGTGAAGAAAGGTTATGAACTTAGCAAAATCTCCTGTTAATAAATCACATTTCAGATTTATTATTTTTTTATTATTGAACTGCTTATGTCTACAATAGAGAATTGTGTGTTGAAGAAACATATTTCAGGATACTATTTGCATTTAAGTAAGGTTGGAAGAACCTAGAATGGAAATAGTTTTTCAAAGTAAAATGAATTCTTTTGGGAAAAAGAAAGACTTTGCTAGTTTCTGAAATTGAGAAAATAATTGTCACAAACCATTTCTTTACTCCCAAAGAGACAATTTAATATGCTCATACGTGGGTCAAAGAAATGTGGTATTATTTGTCGAAGATATTTTCTAGTTGTATCAACTGGACTAGGGAGAAATGTTCACATGTTGAAATAGTCACTTTGTAAGCTAAATAAAGTGATTGAATGCATAAAAGAAAATGAAATAAAAAGAATGTAAATTTAAAAAAGAATTACAAAAATGAAAAAAAAATGCTCATACAATGGTGGGGGTTAAGAATCCTACCATTTCATTCATTTAACCAAATTACATTGAGTAAATGAGGCAATGCTTTGCTTGAAAATGGAAGCAGTCCAATCCATGGTTTGAAAGGTTCTTTACAACTTCTTACTATAACATGTCGTCTCAAGCTTTAGAAAATCAGTTTAATGAAAATGTAGGTAACGTGCAATGTGAGAGAATTTACAGATAGTGCTGAAATTCTGATTTTACTTAAGAATACAGTTATAGCAGTTGCTGAGTATAAGAATATATCCTTTATTTATGAAAGCAGGGAATTCAACTGATGGGTGAGAATCTATTTTTTAAGCCTATATAAACATTGACTTTTAAATGATTAGCTTTATGAACTTTGGTGTCACAATTCATATAGAAAGCTCAATGACTAATTCATTACCAGTGAAATGGGAGCTGAATAAATGGACATTAATAGCTATCAGTGTATAACATTTTCACCCAGGAAGATTCATTTGGCCTTCATCAGATGGAAATATATCTCAATTAGCTATAACATTGAAGTGGAAAGAGAAGCCATAAGACAGAAAGAATAAAATGCCTGGGAAAGAAAATTATAAACGTTGCCATAAAATTATTAACTTCCTGGTCTTCTGTTTCAGCAACAAGGGAGTATTGCATTACTCTGTTGTCGGGAGAGGCCGGTAATATAAAACACTGACCCAGATTCTCATTCTATAAAACTCTGTGGGAGAACTATACTCCGCTGGTAAAATACAGTCTGTAGAAGTATAACAACAATTATTAGATGCTTTTCTCTGGACGGTCTCAATTCCCTGGCTGCTTGAAAAAAGTTCTTTGAAAATACTTAATAGCAAAGTAGAGAAAAAGAAATCCCCTTATAATTACAATGTCTACTACCATTGTATCATTATTTGGTACAATCTTTCCCTTTCTCTGTGTAGTTTCTACTATGCTCATTTTTTAATTCTAAAATAGAAATTCTCCTGCACTGGCAAAGGTGAATAATTTAACTCAATAAGATTATACATTTAGATTCGAGGAGGCATCTCTCTCCTCTATTATGTGTTTACACCCAGAAAAGCTAAACTGCAGTCAACGATGCTGTTTTTGGAAACAAATATATCAGCCTATTGGATTTCAATTTAGTGAAATTAGAAACTTCAAACCTAGTTTTCAAAGTCCTATGTTTATAATTACTCCATGTCTTTGGACATTTTTTTCTTTCACGCTTTTATTTGATTGTTTCAAGTTTTCTCCGAGCAGTGATTTTTGTCAATTTGAGAAAGTGAAAAGAATAGAGTGTTGATAATGAAACGATTTGGTTCTAATCCTAGTTTTGCCACTAGCTGACTTTTCACATTCTTCAATGCACTTTACTTCCTTGGGCTTAATTGTCTTCATTAGTAGAGAACAGAGTTTGGAGAAAATGATCTTTTTTGGCTTCTACCTCCTGGGCTTGCACCTGCTGTGATTCTTGACAATACAGAGGCTGACTGTTTTGTCAGTTTTGGAAGTGTCTAAGCAGATATATTACATTTACAATTGCATATTCTCTACCTGTTTCCTGATTGTTATGTACTTCGTGACGCACAAGCAAAGCCCACATTCTTTAATACTTAAGCTACAGAAATAGGAATCTGATAATGTTCATATATTTAACGAATATATATAATATATATATATATGTATGCCTACTATGCTTCAGACATCATATAAATGGCCTGGATTCATCATTAAACAATAATAAGCAAAGCTCAGGACTTAAATTTTACTGACTAGAGGGATAGACAAGAAACAAAAAACCTATAATACATAAGAAACAAAAACAAATGGAGAAAAGAAACACCCCCACAGCATTGTGTTAGAAATTCATGCATTAAAGAAAAATAACAAGACAAGGGGGAGTTTGTGGCAGATCACCTTTTTAAGTAGGATGGGCAAGAAGGGTTTATCAAGGAGTGACTAGAATAAAAACTGAGTAATGGGTCACCTGTGCAATGCTGGATCCATGTGGAAGATAGGAATTTTCTTCTTCAGTTGCCCTGTACATGCTGGGAGTGGGAGCTCTTGAGAATTAGATAAGAAGGTGGAGGGGGATCGCAGCATGAGACCTTTTCAAGGGTGCATATCTTTCTCTTTCTCCCTCTCTTTCGCTTTAATGGAAGAGATGAATAAACTTCCCCCCTCATTTAAATAATAAAAACTTACAGTCCTTTTTAAAAAGGTAATTGAGTTAACAGGCCAATATCTAGAGATGAACATGAACATTTATGGCATAAGTAAGGGCTAAATCAAGATCCTAATTCAGGAATGAGTCTGTTGCATCCAAAGAACAGCGAGGAAGTCAATACACTTCTCTCTGTATGAGCAAAACAAGGAAGTAAAATATGGAATGTGAGTGATTGCATTCATTAAAGACCCTAGTTGAAGCCACCCTCTCTGCATACCCTTTGGTAGTGCTCCTTAATACTAACTCTGGGCTGGACTAGGAGACTCTTTGAACAATGAGTGCAGCAAACTTGACTCAAAGGATAGTTGGTGAAAAGCCCTTTCATTTTCTCATGGAACCCTGCCACTACTGTGGGACTAGCCCAGGCTACTCAAAGGGAGGAAGGAAGACCCCGTGGAGTAGAATTCAGTCACCCAGCTGAGGCCTTCCTCACCAGACAGCCCTGGTGACCTACCGGTTGACGACAGACTGCACAGCTGATCACTGGACTCACGAGAACTAATGAAGTGTTGTTTAAAGGCAGTTTCGAGGCAGTTTGTTTTGTGGCAGTAATAGACTGCTCTAAGAAGTGATGTCAGTAAGATAAGGAAATTGGGAGTAAATCCTGTGGGCCCCTGTCAGGCATGGTAAAAATTTTGGCTTTTACTCTGGGTAAGATGAGAAGCCATTGACAAGGTTTCAAGCAGACATATGGCATGTGATTTTACTATAAAATACTCAGTCTAGCTGCTGGGTGTGTGTATACCTCTTCATTCCAATTCTTTTCTTCCCTGGCTCATCTTTATTCAGAAGCCCTGAGTGCAGAAGAGGAATTGGCACTTCATTTGTCAAATTTGCACAATTTATGGAGAGAAACGTTTTTGTTCATTTAACTTGGACCTTCTTATGAATATAAAAATTTATTCTGGCTTTTCACCTTTTCTTCCATGGAACTACTTGCATTTCTTTTTGTTCGAGAATGACTTCTTTATTAGGTATGATCTTCTTATCTAGTTCTCATGTTTGAGAGAGCTAGCAACTTTCCATAGGAGTTAAAGCCTCATGCCTATTGTGAACAAAGAACCAGGGACGTAGACACCATGGCATCTTGCTAGTATTGTGGAATCTAGGTTTCCTGAGAAGGAAGCAACGTGATGAAATGATTTCTAGTATTCTGTACATTTCTACTAGTCTAGGAATGAAATTCCCATGGTACCTAAATACTGTCCACAGAAATAACCACAATTCTGCAGAAAATAATTGAAACAGTTTAGTTTAAACTTAAAAATGAACAACTAGGCCTGGCGAAACACAAATGCAGATGTTCAGATGCAGTGGTTCTGAGAGCAAGTGACACCAACAAAGCTGCAAACCTGCATAGGAGTCTTTGCATTGACTTGGCCGGAAAAGGCAGGATATCTGAAAGTGGGAACTGGTAGGTTATAGGTGGGTTTGGAAATTCCAAGGGCTAGCAGTTGGTTGAAAATCAAGTCTTTGTTCCCAAAAAACTTAGAGCCAGCAAAGGAGTCCCTGTGCTTTACTTAAACAGAGTAAAGAAAGTTTTACTGGGCATCCTAAAAGGCTATGCCAGAAAACAGGAGGTAGGGGCACCCCACAATCACTGGGCAGGGCGACTTGCTATAGCAAGATGAATGTTTGTAGATGTGACTCCCAGATCCCTTAGACAGTATCATAGAATAGGAAAAGTAATGAGAATTCCATCCTTAATACTTTACACAAAGTTATAATACTTCATGACATTGGCAACACATATCCACAGCATTCATTCAAGAGCTTCAGACCTCTATTCCAAGTTTCGAAAGAGACAGATGGTTGAGACACAGGCACATGCATACAAGAAAGCGAACCAAACCAAAACAATCACTTCCATACCAAACAAATGATTACAAGGATTATTTTATTTTTGTCATTAAAAGAGTTATTCAAGCGGCCAGCCAGTGGCTTAATGCTTATGGCAAATGGATCACATATGGTCGATTGCCCAACTGGGGTCCTGGACTGATGACTTGAAAAATATATCATGTGTGTGTTTGTGTGTGTGTGTGTATGTGCCCAAAATCCTGAAAGGAGGGAGAGATGAAGGAGAAGGGTATGTGGTGTGACCATTCGCCCACGGGGGGAAGGCTTTCTCGCTTTTTTCCTCTGTATTTTTCTTTCTGTCTCTAGTAAGCACACATGTTCTATAGCAAATTTGAAGAATAAAGTTATTAAAAAATATTTAGCATCGGGCAGGGTCTTTAGTCTTTCAAATTATATAAAATTTTGTTTAACTAGGTTATATATGAATAATTTCCTTTAATATCTGTTTTTCTCTGTTTCTTCCCTTCTCTAGCACTCTTGTTTTTTGTTATGTAGCTATCTGGTTATCATCTGAGAAATATAAGGTTTCCTAAGACCTAGTTCTTATGCAATTAGAATAATAACTGGGATAGCACTGAGTTGAGTATCAGAATACCTAAATCCTAGTCTTAATTCTATCATATAGTGGGGAATATTGAACAAAGATCAATTAATTTTTATTCCCTTTATTCATATTTAAAACTATTAATAATTTTTGGCTTGTGTTTTTCTTTGAAAAAAAAAAACTCACTACAGGTTGCATATACTTGCCAGAGAGAGACAGAGAAAGAGAGAGGGAGAAAGAAACTGAGAAAGTACCCCACAGAGGTCATGCCTATAATATAAGCCCTTCTCTATATTCCTTTTAAGATTTTGGGCCTGCACACACACTTTCCCAAGGTGTGTGTGAGCCACCAGATCCATAACATGAACTCTGCAGTCAGCTGTGTGAGATCCAGCTGCCTTAACCACCATGCCACTGGTTGGCCCAATACATTTTTACAAGGTATTTGTTTCACAATGGAAACTTGACATTTTTATATTTATTGTTCCCAATAATCATTTGAAGAAAATTTTAATATTATCTACATCTAAGCTGTAGTATATTTCTAGGTACAAGAAAATCCCAGTGATGAGGTGATTATACACTTCTTCAAAAAGAAGCAAAAAAATCTGATCATTTTAAACCAGTTTTCTTCAATGTGAGAAAAATCAGCTCTTTAGTAGATTAGTCTCTGTAATAAGGTCTCACAATGAGTGCAGTCTGTAGTCAAGTGTCTAGTATTGACACTTGACTATTTTATAAATAGCTTTAGTAGCTTATTATTTTAAATTATTATTTTTTAAAGTTTGCTAGAGGGCCTGTGTGTGTGTGTGTGTGTGTGTGTGTGTGTGTGTGTGAGAGAGAGAGAGAGAGAGAGAGAGAGAGAGAGAGAGAGAGAGAGAGAGAGGAAGTATGAAAGCAAGCTACTAAGTCCAGGACTTACACCACAATTGGCCATGTGGGAGTTCAGTGCCTTAACCACTACACCACCTTCTGACCCAGAATTTAATTTTTTTTTTTTGAGAGGTTTTTGCTATAGGGCGCATGCACTCACCAGACAGACAGAGAGAAACAGAGAGAAACAGAGAGACAGAAAGCGAGAAATCACCCCCCAGGGGGGATGGCCACATCGCAATCCCTTCTCCTCCATTCTCCTCTCGGGTTCTTGGGCACGCACACACACATGCCTGGCGTGAGTTTAAGCCACTGGGAGTCCAGTGACATAGCCATTACACTAACTGTTGGTCCCTGACCCAGAATTTAATTTTTTTATAAGCTGCCCAGTCTAAGGTATTTTGTTATGATAGCCCAAATGGACTAAGACATTTATAATGAAGGATCACACGAAAGTGTGCTGCACTCTAAAACAACAATAAAAACAAAACTCAAAAACTCCATACAATTTTTCTCAACTTATGCAGAAGTCTGAAGGATATGCATAGGAATGGATATTAAGTGGCATATTGGTAGAAGGAACATAAAGTTTGGTCAGACCAAATCTATTGTTACAATCTCACTAATCTGAGATGCTATATGTAATGTTGCAGCTTTCAGGGCTATAAAAGCCTCTATGAGTTGGTTGGTTGGTTGACTGAAACATGGACCAAAAGGTAACCTACACTAAAGAAGTTGAAATGCCAGAACCACTCCCATAGGTGGTGGAGGAAGGAATCCAAACAAAGGCTTAGGGGGATTAGAACTTAATCATGAGTTTGTCATGTAGTAACTGTTCAGTCATTCCAGGAGAGTCCAGATGACTGCATGACCTAATGGTGCCACTGCAGAAACTTGTGTGGGGAGCTCCAAAATCATTGCCAAGCTGTATGACCACTCTTCTTTCTAGGTCAGTCATTGTAGGCAGAACTGCTGCCACTCAATTGGAAAACCTGAATGCAATGGAAATTATTGGCTCTCAGGGTGACAGGGGCCAGGTGATGATAATCACCAAGGCATGGTGAGTGTGGTTATGGATTGGGCAGTAGTCAAAGTAGTAATCAGAATAATCTGACTTATAGAGATTTATGGCATTGGCTAGCTGATAATGGTGTTTGTACCAGTGAAATAGATGATAAGACCATTAAATTCTTACAAAGCCTACATAAGGAATAGAGTTAATAAATGTCTAACCTGAATCATAACAACAGTCATGGCTCCTCAATCAATTCCCAGACTTCAGTCAATTTATAGACTCAGAATCCTTCGATTGAAGAGGAGGCTGGATAACTTTGAAGAGGGACTCCAGTACATTGCCAAAAATTCTGACTTAACATTCTACCAGCCTTTACTAAGGGGACATGGAACTTTTTATCTGGGTGACTGTGCATCAGGAGAAAAAATAATCAAGATTTTTAGTTATTATTGAACATTGGCTATGAGCTGAC